>NW_007253514.1:295881-378439 GCF_000164805.1 Carlito syrichta
GCTGCGTTGCTGGGTTCCATAGCCCCCCGGGGGCAAGAGTCAGAGACCCACTGCAGATCTCCTTTGCAGAGGGCTTCACAGACTGCTTTGCCCCGTCGCCATCTTGCTGCTTCCTCCTCTAATTTTTGATTTATTGTAGAGATGAGGTCTCGCCAAGTTGCCCAGGCGGGTCTCGAACCCGCAACCTCAGGCAATCCACTTACCTTAGCCTCCCAAGGTGCGGAATTACAGGCTGAGCCACCGAGCCTGGCTTTGTTCCATATTCTGGTACCAATACCAGGCTGTTATGAGTACTATAGCCTTATAGTAAAGTTTGAAGTCTGGATGTGTGATACCTCCTGCTTTGTGTCTTTTGGTAAGGATTGTTTTGGTTATTTGTAGTTGTTTTTATTTCCATTTGAATTTCTGCATTGTCATTTCCAGGTATGAGAAGAATGATGCTGGTAATTTAATGGGTATTGCATTGAATCTGTAGATTGCCTTTGATAGAATGGACATTTTAACAATGTTGATTCTTCCTATTCATGAGCATGAAATATTTTTCCATTTGTTTGTGTCTTCCTGGATTTCTTTGAGGAGTGTTTTGTAGTTCTCATAGTAAAGGTCTTTCACTTCTCTAGTTAGGAAGATGCCAAGACATTTCACTTTTTTTTTGAGTTGGAGTCTCACTCAGTCACCCAGACTGGAGTGCAGTGGCTGCTCCCGGCCACCGCAGCCTCGACCTGCTGGGCTCCGGCAATCCTTCCACCTCAGCCTTCCAAGTGGTTGGAACCATAGGCACACCCTACCACACCCAGCTAATTTTTTGATTTATTGTAGAGATGAGGTCTCACTAAGTTGCCCAGGTGGGTCTCGAACCCGCGAGCTCAGGCAATCCACTCACCTCAGCCTCCCAAGGTGTGGGATTACAGGCTGAGCCACTGAGCTTGGCTACATTTCACTTTTTGTGTAGCTATTGTGAAAGGGATTGTGCTTTTTATATGGTTCTTTGCCAGCTTGTTGTTGGTGTATGGGAATGCAGCTGTCTTTTGCACATTTATTTTGTATCCTGAGACTTTGCCAAAGTCCTTTATTAGTGCAAGCAGGTTTTTGACAGATTCTCTTGGATTTTCAAGGTATAGGATATCATCAGCAAAGAGGGATCACTTCACTTCCTCTTTTCCTATTTGGATATCCTTGATTTTCTTCTCTTCTCTAATTGCCCTAGCTAGGACTTCCAACACAATGTTGAACAAGAGGAATGAGAGTGAGCATTCTTATCTTTTTCCAGTTTTCAGGGGAAATGCTTCTAGTTTCTGTTCATTTAGCAATATGTTAGCTGTGGGTTTATCGTAGATGGCACTATTTTGAGATATGTTCCTTCTATTCCTAGGTGTTTGAGGGTTTTTATGAAGAAGTGATGCTGGACTTTATCAAAAGCTTTTCCTGCATCTAATGAGGTAATCATGTGGTTCTTTTTAAAACATCTGTTGAGGTATTTAATGACATTTATGACCATGCGAATATTGAACCAGCCCTGTGTCCTGGGGATGAAGCCTACTTGGTCATGGTGGATGATTTTTGAGATGTGTTTTTGGATGCAATTTGTTATAACCTTGTTGAGGATTTTTGTATCTATGTTCATAAGGGATATTGGCCTGTAGTTCTCTTTTTTTTGTTGGATCTTTACCCAGTTTTGGTATCAGTGTAATGTTAGCTTCGTAAAATGATTTGGGGAGATCTTTCTCAATTGCCTGGAAGACTTTCAATAGGATTGGTATCAGCTCTTCCTTGTAAGTTTTGTAGAATTCTGTTGGAAAACCACCTGGTCCAGGGCTTTTTTTTTTCTTTTGTAGGTAGTTTTCATGTGACAGAGTCAATTTCCTGGCTTTTTATTGGTCTATTTAGTGTCTCAATGTCTTCTTGTTTCAACCTGGGGAGGTTGTGTGATGTTCAAAAGTTCTCCATTTCACTTAGGTTATTAAGTTTGTTTCCATATAGGTACACATAGTAATCTCTGATAATCTTTTTTATTTCTTCAGGATTAGTTGTGATTTGATCTTTTGTATTTCTGATTGTGTTTATTTGAGTTTTTTCTCTCTTTTTCTTGGTCATTCTGGCAAGGGGTCCATCAATCTTGTTAATTCTTTCAAAGAACCAGCTTTTTGTTTTATTGATGTTTTCTGTGATATTTTTGTCTTCTATGTCTTCTATTTGGGCTCTTATTTTGGTGATTTGGATTCTTCTGCTAAAGTTGGAGTTTTGGTGGTCTTCTCTTTCTAGCTCCCTTAGGTGATTTGTTAGGCTCTCTACTTGTGATCTTTCCATTTTCTTGATGTGTGCTCATAGAGATATACATTCCCCTCTTAGAACTGTTTTCATGGCATCCCAGAGGTTTTGGTAAGATGTTTCTTCATTTTCATTTGTTTCCAGGAACCTTTTAATTTCTGCTTTGATTTCAATGTTGACTCGTAGTTGTTCATCATCGTGCTGCTTATGTCCATGTCTTTGTGGGCTTTGGGGAAATTTTGTTGGTGTTGATAGTTATTTCTATTACACTGTGGTCTGACAAGATGCATGGCAATATTTCAACCTTATGAAATTTGTTTATGCTTGACTTATGGTCAAGGACATTATCGATCTTGCAGTATATTCTATGTGGTGATGAGTAGAATGTATATTCTGTGGTTGTTGGGTGGAATAATCTGTAGATATCTATTAAGTTCATTTGGTCAAGAATTTTATCTCTTACATGGTACTCTTAACAAGGAAAACTTCTGCCTTTAGACTTGCCTTTAGACTAGGCATAATGGAATACTGGTTTGTATCGTGAAAATAAGAAGATCCTTGATAAAAAGCATCTGCATCATCTATGAATTTTTAATATTTGTAATATCCAAGAATATGATTGATGGGCATGTTTAGACATGTACTTAAAACTTTGGGGAATCTGGGTGTGGTGGCTGATGTCTGTAATCCCAGCACTTTTGGAGGCTGAGGTGAGAGGATTGCCTGAGGCCAGGGGTTGGAGACTGGTCAGGGGTTGGAGACCAGCCAGGGCAGCTTGGCAAGACCTTGTCTCTACAATAAATCAAAACATAAGCTGGGTAGAGTGGCACACACCTCTAGTTCCAGTTACCAGAAAGGCTTAGGTGGAAGGATTGCTTAAGCCCAGCAGGTTGAGGCTGCGGTGCCTGGGTGTGCCACTGCAATCCAGCCTGGGCAATAGAATGAGACCCCAACTTAAAAAAAAAAAAAAAAAATATATATATATATATATATACACACATACACATATTATATATGTGTATTATATGTATGTATATATATATTGAGGAAACAGATGAAAAATTAGAGAGAAAAATATGTGACTCATTATTTGAGTCTTCTAATGAGAAGATAACTGTAGAGTGCTAACTGCAGAGGGTTAACTGCAAAAATGTATCTTCATTTTGCAAATGGGTAATATCAGCTGCAGAAAGGCAAACAATAGCATTTATTTTTAAAGGTTATATTGACAATCTGTTATGAGTACCACTGCCACACAAAGAAATACTAGAGATGGTCCCTACTTCAAACCCTTGCAGCTGTTTTAAATACCAGAGTATCAAAAATAATGTTTTTTAGGAACACAAATGAATTGAAAGGAAAATAAATAAACAAAAAAATCCATTACAAAGTGGGCAAAGGACATGAACAGACACTTCTCAATGGAAGACATACTGGCAGCCAACAAACACATGAGAAATGTTCAACCTCACTAATCATCAGAGAAATTCAAATCAAAAGTATAATGATATACTACCTGACACTGGTAAGGATGGCTATCATTAACAAGTCAAAAAACAACAGGTGCTGGCACTGTTGCTAGAAATGTAAGCTAGTTAAACCGTTATAGAAAGCATTGCGGTGGTTACTCAAAGAACTAAAAATTGAGCTTCAATACAATCCAGTAATCCCTTTTTTGGTAATATCCCCAGAGGAACATAAATTGATTTACAAAAAGACAAGTGAACACGTGTGTTTATTGCAGCACTATTCACAATAGCAAACATGGAACCAACCCAGAGGCCCATTGAAAGTGGAGTGGATAAAGAAAATGTGGTTCATTCATATACATGATGAAATATAGGCAGCCATAAAGAAGAACAAAATCAGGGCCTTCACAGCAACATGGATGCTGCTGGAGACCATAATACTAAGTGAACTATCACAGAAATAAAGAACTGAATGATGCATGCTCTCACTTATAAGTGGGCTCTGAGCACTGGTCACACCAGCACAAGGGGGGTTGGCAGATGCTGGACACTGTCGGGGACGGAGGAAGAAAGAAAGGAGGGGGAACACGTGGTCACACACTAGGTACCTGGTCCACTATCATGGGGAGAGAGGGCCAGCTAGAAGCCCAAATTTTACCTGCATGAGACTTACTTATGTAGTAAATCCTCACTTGTGCCCTACAACTCAAATAAAATAAAGTTTAAATTTAAAAATATTTTTTTAAAAAAGGAGTAGAACCTTCACAAAGAAAAATAAAATTTGGTACTGTATATCATGCACAAATTTTCAAAGGAATTGTGAGAAGTTAGAAAAAGAGACCTCATCTGAAAAGGGCACAAAAGAATAGCAATAAGAACACAGGATATAGCTAAATTCTAGAATGAACAATTGTTTGAGTCACACTATGGCCAGCAAATAAAACATTGTAGCTATGATTGGCAGAAGCTTCAGATAAGGAAAAGGGTAAGCCCTGTGCTTAGGGGTAAATGTTGCAATCTGAGTGTTTGGTAGGCAGAATACAAAGTGACTAACTCCTCTTTTGCTTTTCTATTGTCTATCAAAAATAATCTTCATTTGGTAAAAATAATATAATTAAGGATAATTGAAACCGAAAGTGGCTGAGATGACAATAAGAATGTATTTGTTTCCCATAAATTCAAGTGTGCAGGCCCAATAAATTACATCAATTATATATCACAAAACTAAAATAACCTGTAGATATTGTGAAATTGTAGCACTTATGGCTAGTTTTATGTGCTCATGGATAGTTTGAAAGGACCAGAAGCTTGAGGTCAGGTTATTAGTATCCTAATATTAAAAAAAGGAATAAAAGTTCATTTCTAGAAACTACAGACAGAGGTAATAAACCAAAAACTCTATATTGGAGTCAGTCATTCATTTCATTCATTCCTTCAACGTATTTTAGCTTCACACGTGCTAGATGCTGAGGGAAAATATAATGATGACAATAAGGCATAGTTTTTGGCTGCAAGGAGCTGAGAGTTCAATAAGAGAGTTAGGGAAGTAAAACAAAAACAAACAGATAAATAAGAAATTGTAAGTTATAAGTATTATTGAGTTGCTTTCTTTTTAGCGAGAAGAGTACAATGCTTTAAAATTTATCTCCTACTAAGTCTATCTTTTTTTAATCAACTATTACAAGACATTGTGCTATGTGGTACAGAGGATAATAAAAATGAATCACAAACAGATCTCATCTTCAAAGAACTTATGATGAGAAGAAGATGTGTTAAAAATATATAGGAATATGATGAGGATCAGCTTGCATTAGTTCATTTATTATAAGTGAAACAGCAGCACATATATTTATTTTAAAAAAGAGATTTGTGTAGTCTACAAGGATGAAAGAGAATCAGTTGAGAAGAGTAGCTGGTTGTCTTATAGGTGGCCTGATCTTGGGGTTGGTGTTTGTGATGGAGATGGTGCAAACCGTTTAACAAAATCTCATTTCATTTCCTTATTCTGGTCACGCAGAGAGACCTCTTCCTGTCCCCTCTTGAAGTTAGGTTGGGGACATGTGATTAGGTGCTGGAAACAGAATGTAAGCAGAAGTCATGTAAACCACTTTGAGGCCTGGCCCTTAAAAGTAAAAACTATTAACAGTATCTACTAAATAAACATATCTACTAAATACACAGTATCTACTAAAGGTAAATATAAGCCTGTACAGTATATGTCCAAGAGAAAAAAAAGCACATGTCTACAAAAAGACAAGAGAAAGGCTTTTCATTGCTAGTTTATTCTTAATTGTCTCATACTTGAAACAACTCACATTTCCTAGAATGGAAAAACATTGTGCTCTATTCATACAGTAGAATATTATACAGCAAGAAAAATGAATGTGCCATAGCTACACATAAGAATATGCACATGATCTTGAGTAAAAGAAGGCAGTTACACACAAAAAATGTGTTTCTGTTAATGGAAATCTCAGGAAACAGGCAAAATGAAGCTGGGGTGCTAGAAGTCAAAATAATGGTTTCCTCTATGTGCGTGCTGCCTGTGAAGGGCACAAGAGAGCCTTCTGGGGGTGACAGAGATACTCTTTTTCTGAATCTGGATAGTAGTCTCAAGAGGTGAAGGCAAATGTAAAAAATAATCAAGTTGTATGTACACTTAATTTTTTTGCATGCTATTATGCACAACTAAAATTTATGCACAAAAAAAATCAAAGAAAAATAAAAGCAGTCACTGAAGACCCAATAAAGATGATGGAGGCTGTATCCCGGAATGCAACTTGGAGGGAAGTTGCTGTGAAGAACTGGCCAAACTGCTTTGGACTTTGTGTAAGCACAAAATAAACTTTTCTTATTTTAAATTTCCTGTGATTTAGGGGTATATGTGGTATCTCAGCACAGCCTCATCATTTTTCACTAATATAGTCAGTCTTTATAATCTACAAACCACCAGGGCCAAAACCTGGTTTTGGCAGCATACCAAGGGAGGTTCTATCTGTCACAGGTTAAGTGACATAAAAGAAGCTTATAAAAGATATATAAATTAAAACGCCAATTTATTAAATGATAAGAAGAAACAAAAACCTCTCATACAAACTAAGTTACCTGTTACTGTGATTATATGTACCTATTCTCTCACTCAAGACAGATCTGTATGGGAAGGCAAGCCACAATAAAAGTTTGTTCTATTTTCTGAAAAAGGGCATTAGTTAGATGAGTCAAATGTTTAATGTCTAAAACAGCCCATGGCTCCACTGCATCGTCAATACCTGAGGTTCCTGGGTTGCTCTCACTCCTAGGCCTGCACCTGAATTGCCTTAGTGGCTTTTCCTTTTTTCACTTCCAACTCTATCAACATACTTTTCTTCTTTAGACATGTTATGGCATAAGTCTATTGATTTTAGACAATTGCAGCTGGCCTCTGAGACGTTGCTTTTATATATCTAGTCATCTATTGTATGTTGACTTTGTATTTTTCCTCTCAAAGAATATTTATAAATCTTTACTTTTAAATTCTGTGGTTGGATTGGTAGAATTTTGTTGTGAAGAGGATGGTGTCCTTAGTCATAGTTTCCAAATATAGATGACAGCATATGCAAACTAACGTAGACACTGGAGAGCCTGTAGGCAGTGTACCTGAACATTTTGTAGGGTTATTTTGAGTGTATTTTGTGCAATCCTTGATGACTTGAAGTGAAGAAACTGTTATCAGAGGTTGGAGAAAAAGGAATCCCTATTATGTAGTGAAAGAAAGTTGGTAACAGTGTTGCCTGCTGAAATTTGGATGGTAGAAACACATCCAACAAACTGGTGCATTTGGTTAAGAAAATTTCCAGGCAGAATGTTGAAAGTACCAAGTGATTTTTTTTTAAAAACTATGTGTGATAAGGTGTAGAGAGATGAGCTCTAAAAGGAGCTATTCACTTTTTAAGCAGGATTTAGAGAAAACAGTTTAGGACTTTGGGTATAAAAAAATAAAACTTTTTCATTCCCAGCTTCTTCAGATGGTAAAAGGTTCTGAAATGAAGGCATTGCCTTAACAGAAAGATTAATCCAGGGTGTAGCTGTAAGACTCTTGGTGGAGACTGTGTAAAGATTTAAAGATGTCTTACCTAGACCCTTTCAGGTAGACAAGAGGACTTCTAAGTATAGTAGGGGTGTTTTCCACCAGCTTTCTGACTCTCAGCCCAAGGCAGAAAGTGTCTGTCTCAGAGATCTGTGAATGTGCCTTTTTTTTTTCTAATGGAGTATATTATAGTTTGATATATATGGAGTCCACAAAATTTTAAAGATAATTGTATCTCTTTTAGAAGATCTGATTTAAAAAAGGAGTAAAAGGATAAAAAAATTAAAAGAAAAAAATCATATTCACAGAAACACTGCCTGCTTGGACTGAAATAGCATATGTACCTCTCAATATTTCAGGTTTCAAGGTTTACATGGTAAAAATTTATATTTATGCCTTAAAAACTCAATATAATATTTAAAACAAAATGATGTGGAAAAAATCTGAAGTTATGTTGCAACAAATATTGGTAGAAAATCAGAATCATATGTAGCTATTCTGATAACCTTGCCTGGTATCACTAAAGGGAATGTATATATTGGCTGTTGTAGAATTAATAGTGCCAAACTTAGTGAGAGCCATGCTTTGTCATTGTGCTTGTCCTTGATAAACATTTTTACAATGGCTGTATGTAGAGCTAAACCACTGTAGTGTTGCAAATCTTCTGTATTAGTTCTTAAGAACTCTTTCATTCTTTTTCATTGACATCTTCAAAGCCAGAGTATTGTAAGAGCAATAATTTTTGTATTGGCAACTCTTCAAAGCTTTTAAATTCTATCACAAATTGCCAGATTAGTTTTCTTCATTCACTGTGCATTTTCTTTGCAGAAACTCTTGTTAATGAACCCTACTCCTTCCTATCTTGGGCTAAGAGTCAGAAAGCTGGTGGAAAATATCCTTACTATACTTAGAAGTCCTCTTGTCTAGCTGAAAGGGTCTAGGTAAGATATCTTTTTTATTTTATGAAAAATAAGAAACAATAAGGTCCAAGAGAATTTCCAGTGAAATCACTGTCATATCCAGGGTAAAAAAATAAATGGGCCATGCAGATGCAATGTTTAACGTTACCTTTAATAGTGGCGTGATGAGAAGCCTTTCTTTGAAAAAAACCAGCTGGCTACATCTTATAATACCATATAAAGAAGTGTACAAATGTAAACTACTAGTTTACTGAAAACTGTTCCATTTTGCAAAATATTTTACATCCTAAAGCATAGATCATCTCCCCTCAGGATTTATCAATGCCTTCCTCTTCCAGAGTCTCTACAACAGTACTAGAAAAGATAGAGTATCCTTTCATTTGAATGTGAGCATTTGCCTGAAATTGCCCCTTTGCCACCCAATCAGCATTGTCCCCTTGGCACAATTGACAATGATAATTCTGTTCTTCTATCTCAAATGTCTTTAAGTTTCTTCCTTTCTTCTTTCCTTCCTTCCTTCCTTTCTTTCCCTCCCTCCTTCCCTTCCTTCCTTCCTTCCAGTTGGAGTCTCACTCTGTTGCCCAGGCTGGAATGCAGTGGCACGCCCCTGGCCACAGCAGCCTCGACCTGCTGGGATCCTTCTGCCTCAGCCTTCCAAGTAACTGGAACTACATGCGAGCACTACCACACCCAGCTAATTTTTGATTTTACTGTAGAGTCAAGGTCTTGCCAAGTTGCCTGGGTGGGTCTCGAACCTGCAGGTTCAGACAATCCACTAGCCTAGGTCTCCCAAAGTGCTGGGATTACAGACTGAGCCACCGAGCCCAGCTGTCTTTAAGTTTCAAGTCTTCATTTAACAACTAATTAAGAGACATTGACCGGGAGCAGTGGCTCAAGCTGGTATCCCAGCACTTTGGGAGGTTGAGGCGAGAGGGTTGCCTGAGTCCAGGGGTTCAAGACCAGCCTGGACAACTTGGTGAGACCTCATCTCTACAATAAATCAAAAAATTAGCCTGGCATGGTAGCACATGCCTGTAGTTCCAGCTACTTGGAAGGCTGGGGTGGAAGGATCGCCTGAGCTCTGCAGGATGAGGCTGAGGTGGCCAAGAGAGTGCCACTGCACTCCAGCCTAGGCGACAGAGTGAGACTTCAATTAAAAAAAAAAAAAAAAAAAAAGAGACACTGCCTGGTTTTAATTGTAGTCTAAATATTTCCTTTATTATTGATGTGTAATTGCTGGGCCACATGGTAAATGCTATTTATTATGAGGCATGCTAACTGCATGTGCTATTACATTCAGAAACAACTAATAATTGACAATCATATTAATGGTTTTGTGAATAAAATGCCATTTTTATAATACAACCTCATATGATAGTTTGTTTCTTATAATTAACATTATACTTTATTTTAAATATCTGGTCAGAATTTTGGGGTTGATATGCAAAGCATTTAATTTTTTTCCCATTTAAAAATAGGCTCCCATTTAGCATTTTCCTGTGAATGAACCTCAGATTTTCAGAAATAAATTATTAAAATAAAGTAACTTGCATTGATATTTCTGTAATTTCTATGGACAAGTTTATGCTATATGTTTTTGATCTTCTGACTTTTTGAATTGGAGATTTTTAAAAAATTGTGATTGTCTTGTTCTTGTTCCAACATTGTATGTTGGGTATATTGAGGGGAAGATGACTTTAACATGAGAATTGCATCCAGTCCTGAGGAATAAGAATATTTGTTCTTGAAATAGGATGTGGTAACTGCATGGGATCTTAGGTTATCTCCCTTGGGAAGGCAAAATATGTTTATCCATGGGAAGAATGATGTACCTGGAAGTTTGGGTAGCTAGAGACATAGATCCATGGCAGACACTGCCAGTTGCCCCTAATATCTGTTCTTCCCATTTTCTTCAGTAATCAAACCCCAAATGTTAACTGGGCACTTGTTCAATTAATTTAAAAAGATGCTATTTACCAACCTCTTTTCCAACTAAGTGTGGTATGTGTCTAAACTTTGTCCAAGGAATATAAGGGAAAGTGGTTTGTATGGATCTTCTTGGAAGTTTCTCTTCTTGTTTTTCTTGTTGAGTCGGGGTCTTATTCTATTGCCTAGGCTGGAGTGCAGTGGCATGTTCATAGTTCACCACAGCCTCAAATTCCAGTGCTCAAGCAATCCTTCTGCCTCAGCCTCCCAAAGTACTGGGATTACAGGAGAGAGACACCATGCTCAGCCTGAAGTTTTCTAAGAAAGGAGGTATGTCTTTCTTTTTGTCTTTGCCTGGTCTTCCTGGCTAGCATATCCATGTCATGCTGGGTTACACATTTTATAAGTCAGGGGAGAAATCACAGGTAACAGTTGGCAGAGCAACCTGTCAGAAACAGGCTGGGATCCCTTATGGTTAGGGAGCCATCGTTGTAGCCTAAGATTGCCTTTGTTTATGAGAGCAAGAAAGAGAGAGGGAGAGAGGGAGAGAGGGAGAGAGGGGGAGGGAGAGATTTTAAAAATCTTTTTACCATTGTTCTGGACTTTTCATCTGAGTATTCCTCTTTTATTTCCTTTAAACAACTATACCTATCTCATATTGTTTAATTTTTCTTGCTGATTTTTTGTCTTCTCCTTCTAGAATGTTAATTTCATGAAAACAGAAACCTTGTCTCTTGTTAACATTTGTCTCTCTAGGGTTTAGAAAGGTGCCTGGAGAATAGTAATGGCTCTCAGTAAATATTCATAGCATGAATGAATGAAGACTAGAAGATTAGAGTGGAATTCCTCTAAAGATAGCAAGTTCCTGCTTTAAGAAACCACAGAATTTAGACTTCCAAAGGAATTGGTGGGTTATAATAGGTGAGGAAACCGACATTTAGAGGGGTTATATGACTCACAGGCCACACAGGTTCCTTGTTATGCTAATAATTGACCAAGCCCCCGGCCACGTAGGAGTTCGCCTCTGCTCCTATGTGTTACTGGGTTGATGAGCGCTTGTCAAGGACGCTGCAGAGAAGATTCTCAGTGGCTCAGTGTTGGACAGGGTGACCCACTGTCCTTTCCCCACACGGTAGGTGTACGCACATGGCTCACGGAGATTTTTCAGTCCTCCCCAGGTGCCAGAGAGCTTACAAGGCCCAGCATGTGGAAGCAGCTCAGTGGCAACAAGCACGTAGCCTCAGGTGTCCATTACCTGGCACTCTCGAGAAGAGGAGCGAGCAGTTCTGAAAAGACGTTGTCCCAGGCATACCCCCCCCCACAACCCCGGCAACTCTCTTCCTCTACCAGCTCCCAACAGACACTTGTCCCCTTTCTTCCACTACCTTTAGCTCTCCTTGGCTAGGCCGTGGAGACTGGAGTCCATACGGTACGATCCACGCCGCTTTCTACTGCGCACCTGCCAGACCGCCCTCGCTCCAGCGCGGCGCGCGGCCAGCAGCGGGGAGGAAGGCGCGTCCCCGAGCTGCGCTCTCTCACGTGAGGCGCGCGCTCCCGGGCGAAGCTTCCCTCGGCGCCGGGCTCCGAGGGGCGGCGCGCGATGCGGCGGCAGGAGCGCGCCCCCGCGGAGGCCCGCTGGGCAGAGCGCGCACGCTCCGCCTCTCCCCGCCTCCCTGGTGCGCGCCCCGCCCCCTCGAGCTGCCATACGCCGAGCGCTCAACATCCGAGGACTTTGGCCCAGAGTAACCCCGCTCGCGTGACCTTTCCCCTCCATTCCGCACCTCCGGCTGTGGCCCGGCGAGGAGGTGGCGGCGGGGCTCTCGAGCCACTACTTCCCGAGCGCAGGCTCTCCCCCGCCTGGGCCCTCCGCGCTGCTCTTCGTCATGGCGGCCCTCAGCAAGTCCATCCCTCATAACTGCTATGAGATCGGCCACACTTGGCACCCTTCCTGCCGGGTCTCCTTCCTGCAGATCACCGGGGGCGCCCTGGAGGAGTCTCTGAAGATCTATGCCCCCCTGTACTTGGTGAGACCCGTCAGCCCCTCGGGCGAGTTTAGTGTGGAGGGTGGGCCGGGGGTGCAGGTGTCGCTTCCGAGGGGCTCTGGGGGACTCCTCGTCGTGTGTGTTTCTCTTTTGGAGGGGTCTCGTGTTTTGGGGGAGGAGTTTGGGGGATGGGGAGAGGTCCCTAGGGGCAGATATCCTAGCTACTGCACGGGAGTATGGGGAGGGGAATCAGAGGTTGAGCTGTCATCCGAATGCCTGTTGCTAGGAAGAGGAAGGACTCCCAACTTTTCGGGATGAAGTTTAGGACGCTTACAGACGTGAATGAAAAGACCTGCGTTTTTTCCTCTCTCTTGCCTTGTGATGGAGAGGTGTTTTGTAGGTCAGTGAGCGTATGAGAATGGCCTGCAGTCTTTCCTCATGTAATTCCCCGTGTTTTATTTTGCCCCTCTCCCCGCTCCTTTTCTTAAATGAAAGAGGGCATATTTGATCCTAAGTCTTTGTGACCTCAAATCTTGTCTCTGTTTGGAATGACAGGATTGTGATTTGAGGGCTTTGCAGGTGTTTTTGCAAGTTCACTAAATATACTCCTGGTTTGAGATTGCATGTGGTGATTTAAAGGTGACTGCAATCTTTGTGTCAGTGAAGGTGATTAGGAGATCTGACTTTGTGTCACCTAGATTCTTCTATTACATACCTTTACATGTAGGGCAATTAATAGAGAATATTTGGAAATATGTGTATGTAACACTGAGGTGTGTTAGAGATGCTTGTTCTTAAATATTCTCACCAACTTATTTTTTCTTTTTTCTTTTCTTTTCTTTCTTTTTTTTTTTTTTGAGTTGGAGTCTCACTCTGTCGCCCAGACTGGAGTGCAGCTCCCGGCCACTGCAACCTCGACCTGCTGGGCTCCGGCGATCCTTCCGCCTCATTCTTCCAAGTAGCTGGAACTACTGGCACGGGCTACCACGCCCAGCTAATTTTTTTTTTTTTTAAATTTATTGTAGAGATGAGGTCTCACCAAGTTGCCCAGGTGGGTCTCGAACCTGCGGGCTCAGGCAATCTACTCACCTCTTATTTTTTTTAATACCCTCATTCTTTCTTTAAAAACTTTTAAAATTTTCCAGATGTGGGGAAAGTAGGTTTAGGATTAAAATTTGTTAGCAGTGAAACACCAAAAAATTGGACATACACTTCTTGTTTCCAGTTTTGCGGTTAAGAGCATACAAAGTGTCATTTACAACCACAAAAGTGAAAAACAAATGAAAATGAACAACTCTTCCTAGATCCATCAGATAATTGAGTACAAGCCGGGCTTGGTGGCTCAGCCTATAATCCCGCACCTTTAGGAGACTGAGGTGAGTGGATTGCCTGAGCCCGCGGGTTCGAGACCCGCCTGGGCAGTGAGACCTCATCTCTACAGTAAATCACAAAATCAGCCGGGCGTGGTAGCGCATGCCTGTAATTTCGGCTACTTGGAAGGCTGAGGCGGAAGGATCACTGGAGCCCAGCAGGTCGAGGCTGCGGTGGCTGGGAGCGGCCACTGCACTCCAGTCTGGGTGACAGAGTGAGACGCCAACTCAAAAAAAAAAAAAGATTGTAAAAAAAAAGATAATTGAATACACAGGGGAAAGATCCACCTCCAGTTGGAAAGATATAACTTCATCCTTGATATTAAAGGTTTATTATTTTGGCCACTGAAGTTTGTTGTCTCATTTTCTTACTTTTGTAGGGTCTGAGTCCTAAGAAGGTAGATGTAATATTTTTTTAATGTATCCTAAAAGTTTCATTCAAGAATCAGTGGATGATCAATTCTTATTTCTCATTGAAGTAATTTGGATTTATACCCCAATGTGCCTGAAAGTGTGTCATGGCTATATCTTTAATACTTCTTGAAAAGTCTGATTATTTATTACAGAGATAACACAGGAGAAGATGGTGATTTTCTCTGAAGTTGCATGAACCCATTTCATTTTTAATCACATAGACTGATGCTTTTCAAATTTTGATGTGTATTAAGAATCCCCTGGGGACCATGTTAAAATGGGAGTTCTGATTCAGTAAGTCTGGGTGGGGCCTGAGAGTCTTCATTCCTAACAAACTACCAAATCATGCTGATATTGGGGCTGCAGTTTAAATAATACGGATCTAGAGTAGAAGCCAATAAAAACTTATTTTGGGGCTAGACATTTTTTCCTCGATTTTCTTTGGCAAAGATTCATGTTTGCCTGCTTTCCCACATGAATTGTGGCCAGTCTGTGACACAGATTTTTTAAAGAAAATATAACGTCTACAAAAATTATCAAGCTCTTGATGTATTCAACTACCAAATATAGTTCTTGCCGTCAAAGGATTATGATCTAGTTGGGAAGAGACTTTATGAAATGTAATTTTCCCTCTGAAAATTCATAGCACTTTTCATTCATTCATTCATTTAGCAAATGTTTGTTGAATGCCTAATATTTGTTATTAGCAAGCTAGAGTGGGATGGGGGTCAGGGAAAAGTGTTGTGTTTTACTATTATTTCTCTAACTATATTAAATACTTCTTGAGCATAAATTTTCCATCACTGTGGCTTTGTGTCCTTTATAGCTGTCTATTTCAAACTTTGGGTTGCCATTTATCAGTGGTTGTGAAGTAACATTAGTGGGAACTGACAAGCATTTTATGTTAGGTGAACTAGAAGAAAATAGAAAATGTTGGAGTGCATTGCAGGTATTAAGGATAAGCATTATTTCATGACAGTTTCATTTCAGTTATATGTGTAGGTTTGGGTGAGACTACTTAAAGCATATAGTAACACTATACTTTTTGTAAGTGTTGGGTTGTAGATTAAATGAGTACCCCCATGTGCTAAGATGCAAGGTGGTATGTGGGGAAGAAATTGGACTTTAGAAAGGGATCAGTCATACCTGTAATTCCAAGACTTTGGAGGCAGAGACGAGAGGACTGCCTATGCCCAGAGGTTCTAGACCAACGTGGAAAACTTGTTGAGATCTCATCTCTATAATAAATCAAAAAATTTGCCAGGCTTGGTGGTGCACAGCTGTTGCTCCGGCTACTTGGAAGGCTGAGGCAGAAGGATCACCTGAGTTTAGCAGGTTCAGGGTGCGGTAGCCACAAGCATGTCACTGCCCTCCAGCCTGGGCAACAGAGTGAGACTTTGACTCAAACAACAGCAGCAACAACAACAACAACTAAAAACCAACCAAACAAAAAAGGGATCAGGGATATCAGGATTTGAATCTCAGCTTTATCCAGTACCAGCTATTTGATTTTGTTTGTGTTAGAGACATTAAGTAATTTATAAGATTTAGGGCTAGTAAGAGAAAAAGACAGGATTCAGTGTTCTTTTTTATATGTATATATTCATTCTATCATGGGTTACAAGTACAAGATGGTGCTTTAAGATGATGAATTTTATAGCACTGAGTAGACTGGATAGGAAAGTTGTTGAGAAGTTGATACAGTAGATTCACCAGGTGGTGGAAAGATAACTCTTGTGGAATCCCAGCCTGCAATTTATTATCCGTGTGATGTTAGGAAAATTACTTAAATCGCTTTGAGCCGTAGTCTCCTTACTTTGCAGAGGATAATTGTATTCGTTTTTTAGGGTTGTTATGAGTTGTTAAATAGGATAATAATGCATTAATTGTGATCTGTGTCTCTAGCTAGCTTCTGTTAAAACTGTGATTTGTATCCAGACTAGCACAGTACTTCAGTAAGTGCTTAATAAATGTCTTCATGAGTGAAAATATGAGTATATGAACTCATGAGTCTTGCAGGAATGAGAAGATATGTGGCAGGTCTGCCAGGGAAAACGAAAGGGCAGTTCTCACCGCATTTCGCAGGAAGAATGAGTGGAGATGGAGGATACTGGGGCAGTCTGAGAACTTGTTTTTGCTTCTAGGATTTCAAGTCCAATTAATCCAGTTGCCATTTTAGATAGAAATGAAGTTCTGAAAGGAGCTGGTGTAGAGACCAAGGGAGAGCTTTCATTTTGATCCTCCAAAGTTTCACTGAAAAATCACTGACATGAGACACATTGATAGGAGAAAAGTCATAAAAAATTTTATATATGGAGCCTTCAGAATGAAAACCCAACGATATAGGGAAAATTGTCCATTTTTATGCTTAGATTCAATAAAGCATAGACAGTCATGTAGAAATATGACTGGACAATCAGGGTATGTTCTACCAATAGACAAATGGGGAAACCCAGCAAGGCCTATCTAGATTCTTCTTGGCTTCTCTGAGTGTGCATTCCTTCCTACTGGGTGTTGAGCAGGACGGGCGCCCTCTGGAATAGGGGTATTATGACCTACAGCCAAACAAGGCAGGTTAGATAATTTCTTTTCTTTATTTTTATTTTTGAGTTGGAGTCTCCTCCGTAGCCCAGGCTGGAGTGCAGTGGCATGTTCACGACCACCCCAGCGACGACCTGCTGGTTTCAGGCGATCCTTCTACCTCAGCATTCCAAGTAGTCGGAACTATGGGTGTGCATTACCATGCCTGGCTAATTTTTTGATTTATTGTAGAGACTGGTCTTGAACCCTGGGCTCAGGCAATCTTCTTGCCTCAGCCTCCCAAAGTGCTGGGATTACAGCCTTGAGCCACCATGCCTGGCCTAGAAAATTTATTTATGGCCAGATTTTATTCAGAAAAGTGGAGGGAAAGTTAGAATAATATTTGTAGGTTATATGGTTGGCTTTGGGGAAATGGGTTTTTGTTTTTATGATCTGCCTTCGGGAAAAGGATTCTAGTTTCTAAGGCTAGCTTCAGGGGAGAATGGGACTGGGAGACAGGAGGGTTGAAGGTCAGGAAAAAACTTTTGCTTCTGAGACCTTCCTTTTGAGGTGTAGTTTTCTGAGCCCTGATTTGGGGGGAGATTTTAATCAAGAATGTTTTCTGTAGCCGGTAAAATGGGTCTTGTATGCCTGCTTTTCATTTGAAATGTTATCATGTGTGTTGTACTAATTTATTCATATATTTTCTCTTGTATACATCTGCTCTCATGCTTCTTTTTAACTTGGTATCTACAGTTGTTCTTAGCTTTCACTTTCTACTCTTTAAACTATTTCAAAATGTAGATGTACTGTTTCTTTTAATATGAATCTCTATTTTTACAATTTGTAAAGAACATTAATTCTTACTCATCAATTTACTTCTTTTTTTTTGAAAACAGGATTTATTGAGAGGACAGAGAAGCTTCCACAGTGGGAGGGCACCCAAAGGTGGTGCCCTTTACTTCTTGTTTTTTTTAAAAGAATGTATTTCATAATATAGTCTACCAATTTATGCATGCAACAGAAATGTATTTTAGGAAGTTATTTTTATATCTTGAATGTTAGCTATTGCCACATATTCAAAATAAGTGGTAGCCCTTGCCACGCACATACACACTAAGCAGTTGTTAAACTGTGTAAACATTATACTACCACCAAAACTAAGGAAAGTATAGTGTCCTTGGTTTTTGTGGCAAATTTAGAATGCACAGTTGCCCACCTGAGAGTAAGGATTCTATGCTGTTTAGGTTCTTAGGCGTCTTCCCTAAGAAGGAAAACTTGCTCACTAACTCAACTGGCTCTCAGATCTTTCTTCTCCTGGGTGATTTCCTTTAGGACCTCCAGATTAGGGTACCTGCATTTAACTGAGTCTAAAGTGAAACCTGTTGCACTTTTAGGAAGGAATGATTAAAGCCCTGTTTTTCATTGACCTTTAGATGTTTAAATGCTTCTTCAGAGGATGAATATGTTTACTCAATATTTTCTTACTTTGAACTATATAATCTAACAAATCTGTTGTTATATTCTAGCAAGTTTGTCACTTCGAGGCTCTAAATAAACACTTAAGCAAGTGTTGGAATAAAAAATTTTATTGACAGCTTCCAGATAGCCGCTAGCAAGTTGAAAACCACTGAATGTGAAGAAGTCAGTTCAGTGATAAGGAATTAGCTTCTTAAGACTGTGATTTAGCATGTTTTCTAGAGAAAACAGACCAGCAGTGAGACTTTACAGAGTTTTTGGTAATAGGCATTTGCTTTTGCTTTTTGCTTAGAAAAATGAAACAAGAAAACCTGAAGTAGTTAAAGAATGTGAACTATTAAGAATATTTGTCTGCTATATCTGACCTTTGGAGACTATTGTCTCCTTTGGAATTGTAAATCTGTGCATAATCCCTGATGAATTTTGCTTGAGACTTATTTTTATGGGGGGCATAAGTGGAGAGTCTTTATATTCAATAGCTAAATGTTGACTTTCCCATGATTTGTCATTACCCTTTTGAGATACAACAAAATATTTTTTTTTCTTTTAAATGAACATTAAATGAAGACTTTTCCTATTCATTAATGTGACATTTTTGAGTTTGCTGAACTTGTTTTTATATGTGACTCTTGTTTTTCTTTGCTCTCTGTTGAGTACAAAGTACAGCTTATAGCATATCACTTCTGCAATAAATGCTTTCTCAACTCTTTTCTGTAGCAACTATCTTTGAGTATAGCTGGCCAAATCTAGTTTACCATTATTTGCCTTTTTAGTTGTCATAGGTCAGGAATAAAAATTAATAAATACTGGAGTATAAGTTCTAAATGATTATTTCCCATCACTATTCATGTTTCTGAGCCAGTAGATTCTCATTAAAACAGATATGTGATTGAAAAAAGTTTAAAGAGCCTTTGCATCCTTACTAAGTAGTTTTCAATGCCAGCATTATTTCCTTTCGTATGGTCACTAGAAAATTCTCTTCAAATCAAAAGGAATGGTTGTCAATCTGGGAAAATTTATCTCCAATAAAATAATACATGTTGGTAGGGGGGACTCACCTGGAGTAATGAGGGAACCGAATCTATACTAGTCATTTCTCTGATAACAGATTTTTTCCGTCAGATTGCTTTCATACTTAGGTCTTTAGCTGATTTCATTATGATACAGGTTATTTTGTATAATCAGGCCTTTTATTGACTATTTAGAAAATTATATTTGTCATGAATTTTTGACTCCTTTTTTTTCCCTCTTTATTTTATTTTTTTAACTTTTAATTTTTTTATTTTAAAGATGTGGGGTACAATTCAGGGTTAGGTTCCCTCTTTATTTTATTTTAACAATGTGGGGTACAAGTCAGGACTAGGTACATAAGCGGTCTATGCACAGGTGAAGTTTGGACTTCCCACTGGTCCTCACTTCCCCTGGTTTAGGATCAAGTACCTTTAGTGATGTTATGTACCCCTCCACCACCTTCCCTGGCAGTGTCTCGCCACTGCTGATCCACCTATTGTAGGATTTTGATTAATGTTCAGGACCCACTTATACGCGTGAATATGTGGTATTCAGTTCTTTGTTTCTGTGATAGATCACTGAGTATGGTAAACTCTAAATCTATCCAAGTAGCTGTGAAGTCCAACCTTTGACTCTTTTTCTTTTCTTTTTTTTTGAGTTGGAGTCTCACTCTGTCACCCAGGCTGGAGTGCACTGGCACGCTCACGACCACCGCACCTTTTACCTGCTGGGGTTCTTCTGCCTCAGCCTTCCAAAGTAGCTGGAACTACAGGAGCACGCTACCATTCCCAGCTTATTTTTTGATTTATCGTAGAGACGAGGTCTCACCAAGATGCCCAGGCTGGTCTTGAACCCCTGAGGTCAGGCAGTTCTCTCGCCTCAGCCTCCCAAACTGCTGGGATTACAGGCTTGAGCCACGCACCCGGCCAGCTTTTGATCTTAATAACTTTTTCTGACTATCAGCAGATGAGTATTGATGAAATATGTACATTAATGAATGAGAAACTGTGAGATTCGATGATTTGGTTTAGTAATATCTGAACCTAGACTATTAGTATTGAAATATTTGTTCTTTATTGATTTACTAAGTATTCATTGAGAGTTTATAGCTTAGGAGGGGATATTAGGCATGTGTACTTCTATAATACAAATTCATTGGGATAAATTTCATAAGTACAGATAAAACAAAAACTAAAGGTTGTCAACTGGGGATGGTATGCATGGAGTTGTTTTATAAAGTGGAATCTGGCAGTGGCATATAGAACTCTTAGATTTAATGACCCAAATGTAAGATAGAGGGCAAAATCAAATAAAGTCCGAAGATTTTTAGTCTTTCATTGAGATATGTAGGGAGGGTAGTGCTGGGGTAAGAATGTTTTCAGTGAAACATACTGGATTGCTTTGGGGCATAATGGGTTTTAGTTACTAGTGTAATATAGAAGTGGAGCTTGACCATGAAACATTGAGAATGTGGACTGCTCTTCTGAAGAGAAGCTGGAACTAGAGTTGGAGGTTTAGATGTCATAAACATAAAGATGAAAGTTAAAGCTATGGTAGTAGATTAGGTTAACAAGGGAGATAGTTTAGAAGAAGAAGACATCCTGGGAATGCTCATATTTGGAGCAGGGGGAAGAATGAAAGAAGCAGGCAAAGTGGTATGGTATGAAGAGACTACGGAGGTAGCTTACAGAGAAGTCTTGAGGCAGGGTGGGGGAATTTTTTTTTTTTTTTTGAGTCAGAATCTCAGCCTAGGCTGGAGTGCAGTGGCATGCTCACTGACCACAGCAGCCTCGTCCTGCTGACTATCCTGCCTCAACCTTCTGAGTAGCTGGAACCACAGCTGAGTGCTAGCACACCTGGCTAATTTTTTGATTTATCGTAGAGATAGATCTTGCCAAGTTGCCCAGGCTGGTCTCTAACCCCTGGGCTGAGGCATTCTTCTTACCTTCATCTCCCAAAGAGCTGGAATTATATGTGCGAGCCTCCGTGGCAAGGCAGAAAGTTTTTGAAAGTGTTAGGTACTGGAGGAACATGGTCTTGAATCTCAGTCCTGTCATTTATTAGGAACATGTACTTGAGGTAGGAGGAACAGAGTCTCGAATCTCAGTCCTGCCGTTTATTAACTTTGTGACCGTAAGCAAGGTTCTTGGCATTTGTGAACCTCAGTGTTGTCAGCTATAAGATGGGGATAAAATACCCATCTAATTTCCTTTAAAAATGCAAGCCAGCCCTTATTATTCCTCTTAACTCTCTAGAGGGTTTTCAGCTCAATAAAATATAAAATCTATCCCATGGCCTACAGAGCCTTAGGTGGTCTAGTTTTTGCTTATTTGAATACATTTCACATCTATTTTCCCTTTGCTTATTCACCTTGTTCCAAGTTTAATTGAACACTTTGTTTCGTATTTTTGAATCTAAGTTTTTCTGGGGAATATCTTATATTGGACAGCAGTCAAATGGTAAAAAGCAAGTATTTCTATGCAATACATAAAAGGTTACTTTGTCTTTTTATGAGTATGACTTTTAGAAAAAAATCTTGCCTCAATTTGTGCCTTTATTGAATTATGGTAAGACAGTGTGGATTAAAATGCTGGAGCACAAACTTATGGTACATACATCTATTTGTATAAGATTTGAAAGTGATAAAAATATAAGACCTTGATAATAGATTGATTATTTATTTATCAAATAATTATTGAATACCTAGCAGGCACTGTGCCAGGTGATAATTAGGGAAGGGGAGTTCATTGAAGTGACTGCTTAACAAATAATCAAATAAAAATTTTAAGATAGTGTTTTTAAAATGTGTTGGCTCTATTACTTGCATTACAATGACTTGCATTGGATATGAAATAGTTTACATCCCCAAGGACTTGTACACAACACATGATAATGCATAATAGTGGTTGATGCTTTGATGATTAAGGATCTAATAATATTCTAGGCTCATTATTTTTCAATTTTCATAATATAGTACTGCATTAAAGACTTGTTTGAATCTCTGTTGACCCTGGGTCAAATGTCTAAATTGTATTTTGATTGTCACTAATCTTAGCTTGCTTTCTGCTCATTTATACCTCTAGAAGAATGTGGCGATTGAGATTTGTGTATTTTCTTCCTTCCCATAATATGAAATGAATCTGTTTTCTCATGGGATACTAGGAGTATAGTTAATAAGTATTTGTTAATGAGCCTGAATAATTAATAAATCAATTAGTATTATAAGTTGATATTACTTATCATATATGAGGCTCTCTCTATCTTCAAAATTATGCTTGAAAATCATTACTTGAAATGAATGAGTGCAGATTTTAACTAACTTTGCTTATATCAGCATTGAAAAATATTCAGAAAAACGGCTTTAAAGAATTTATGTGTAAAAAAATTAAGAAGGGAGGAGTGCTTGATTAAGTATCATCAGATTGAGCAAGTTCTTCTCATAAGACTGCTGAATTTACAGTGTTTTAAACATATTATCATTTATTTTGTATGGTCTTTTGATTCATTACATTTGTCTGGTTGCTTTGGTTTCTTTATTCCAACCAGGTCTTTGGGGTTTGGATTATGATTAGTTCATTTGGGAGATTCCTTGAAGTATTCTGTATCTGTTGGCAGTGAGAAAAGAAGTTTTGATCAGTCTTGATTTTTTTTTTTTTTTAGAAAGCAGGATTTATTAAGAGGACAGAAAAACTCTCACAGTGGGAGGGGACCTGAAGGGGTTGCCCAATCAGCCTTGATTTTTAAGCCTTGAAAAAAAGACATGAGACTGTTTTTTTTTTCTCTTCAGACTTGCTTCTCAGAAACTCCTCAGCACAAGAGGCACTGAATTAACCAGGACCAGCCTGAGTTTTAGAGTGTGCCCAATGCTTCATTTAGAGTACCGTGGAATGTAGTGTGACTGCATTTACCCTGAATCTTAATTTTTTTCTCTTTCATTCTCTCTTTCCTACTCTTATTTCATTCACCAGATATTACAGATTACCTATAGGGAATCAGGAATACAGGAATGGGGGGAACATGGAAGTTGTAGTTAAGGGGGAAGATAAACTTAAAGAAATACACATAATCACTTCAATTGTGATAAGTGCTGTTAACTTGCAATGTACAGGGTGCTACTAGGTTGTGTTACAAGTGGATCCATTCTAGTGTGGAGGGTTTAGGAAGCCTTTCCCAAGGAAGTGACTGATATATTAAGGAAATATGTTTATACTACTGAGCAAACTAGCTTCCTGCCAGGTATTCACAGAAGCCAATACTATGGTACCCAGCTTTTGAGAAGAGAAAAACTTAATTTCAAGACCAGCCAGCGAGGAGTCAGGAGGTGGGCTCAAATCTGTCTCTATGATTTGGGCTCTGGGGCAAGTTTTAAGGAATCGGAAGGCAAGGGAAAGGATTTAGAAATGTTAGCTTGGCAGAGTCTAAATGAAGGGCTTCAAATTTGACCACTTACGGTAAGATATGTTGAGGCGGATTTTAGATTTGGAACTACTGAAAGAGTTCTGGCGTTCTGGATCTGGTCATCTCCCAGTCTTCTTTGTTCTGAGGGGAGGAATTATTGGTTCTAGGTGGTCAAAGCTTTTTCTTTTTTTTGAGTGAGAGTCTCACTCTGTCGCCCAGACTGGAGTGCAGTGGCATGTTTACAGCCACCCCAGTGTCGATCTGCTGGTCTCTGGTGATCTTTCCTCCTCAACAAAATTTTTTTCTTTTTCTTTCTTTTTTTTTTTTTTTTTTTGAGTTGGAGTCTCACTTTGTTGCCCAGACTGGAGTGCAGTGGCACACTCCAGGCCACTGCAGCCTCGACCTGCTGGGCTCCAGTGATCCTTCTGCCTCAGCCTTTACTTAACCTGAACCCAAAGCAAGTAAGAAAACATAATCTTTGACCAGACAAGTACCTTAATTATTAGAGTCTCGATAGTGAAGCTTCCTTCTAATAAAAATCTATATTTTAAGTTATGATAGAAATTTTCAGTTATGAATGTCAGAAGAACTATTTGAACAATTCAGTATATTTGTCTTCACCTACTTAAAGGTAAATTGAGATTGTTTTGGACAAAATTGTGAAGGCTAAGAAGTTAAGCATCTTTTTTAACAGTTTTTTTGGGTCCTCTTTTCTTTTTCCCATGGTTAAATTTCAGGTTAGATTTGTTTTTTTGCTTTAGGTAGGTGGTCAGGATTATACTATCAAAAAATAGTAAAGGATTTTATATCTATCAAATCGCTGATGGACTAATTATTGGACTTCATTGTGAGTGAGTTTAAGTACAATTTAAAACTTTTGAGAATATCTTTGTCTTCTGTTAATGAAATTTTGTATATCAGCAAATGACGAGACAGTTGGTAGTTTTTAGTTAAGATAGTCCCCTATTATATGCGATTTCTTCTCTTGCTGAAATTGTTCTTCCTTCCTGGGCTTAAACTCTTGGTTTGCTTGAGTTGTATTTTATGGATTCAGTTCATGCACACAATATCCTCATTGAGGAGACTGGAACAATGTGCATAGCTTCTATTTCTAACCTGAATGAAGTTCTTCAATAAGAAGTGAATTATTAGAATTATTTCCATTAATTGAAATATTTCATATTAGAGCCTATAATGTTTGTACTTAAGCATGCAGAAGATAGCATGTGAAAGAGTATTTTGGCATGGTGAGTTACATCTGTAAAAGTTGAAATGACGGTCCCTACATTACCAAAAATATTGTTATTATTTACTCAGTTTGGAACATGAGTATAATATATGCAGAGCTCAATCTGAGACTTGTTCATGAGCATATTTTGTTTCAATATTGTATCTTAAGTATATTTTCATGTTTATCTTGAAGGCCAATCTCAACTTCTATATAAATTTGAAAGTGTAGGAGAGTAAAGATATAGTTATGGAGGGCTTAATCGTCATTACTTGATGTATGATTTTTATTATAGGGAGGTTTTATAGTAAATAGTAGAGGAAAACATTTGAAGATTTGCTTTATTTTCCCACGTATATTGTTAACAAATTGCCCCATTTTTTTGGTTCATTTTTAATAAGTTGGTTATTAAATAAGCTGATGAGGCAACATGGTATAGTACCCTGGATATAAGCTACAAGATCAGAGTTTTTGTTTTGCTCTGCAATTTATAGTGTGATTTTCTTCATTTACAAATAGATGATGATCCTACCTTAACCACTTACTTCATGACTTGCTGTGGCAATCATATGATAATGCATATATAAAAGTTTTGAAAACTAAAAAGATATGTAATTATTGATCTATGATACTTGGTTTCTTGTCATTTTGCTTTAGATATTTATATTTGGCTTTTATAGTTTACAATTTTTAAAATAATTTTAATTTTTTGAATTAAAAAATATGTGCTGGCCACAATGGCTCACACTTGCAGTTCCAGCACTTTGGGAGGTAAAGGCAAGAGGATCGCCTGAACCCGGTTCAGAGATTAGCTTCAGAGATTAGCGGTTTGAGATTAGCTTGGGCAACTTGGCAAGACCTCGTCTCTACAGTAGGTAAACAAATTAGCCAGGCATGGTGGCTTGCCTTTTGTTCTAGGTACTTGGAAGACTGAAGCAGAAGGATCACTTCAACCCAGCAGCAGGTCAAGGCTCTGGTAGCCATGAGAGTGCCCTGCACTCCAGCCTGACAGAGTGAGACTCTGACTCAAAGAAAGAAAAGAAAAATAAAAAAATTTGACAGTAAAGCAACCAGGATGGACTTAGAGTCTATAATACTGAGTGATCTTTCACAGAAATAAAGAACTGAGTATCACATGTTCTCACTCATAAGTGGACCTTGGACAACTATCGTAATACTGTAAGAAAAGGATTGATAGTAGTGGGAAACTGTGGGGGTGAGGTGGGGGAGTGGGGAGGTGGGATTGGCAGTAGTTGGAATCTGCCAGGGGAGGGAGGGACACACCTCATCAACAAGCGTATATTTATTCATAATGAATATATGTATACCTTACCCTGAATTGTACCCCACAATTTTAAAATAAAAATTTTAAAAGTTAAAAAAAAAAATAAAAGAAATAAAACAGAAAAAAAAAAAAAAGAGATGAGGTCTTACTGCGTTTCCTATACTGGTCACGAACTGCTGGATCAAGCAATTCTCTTTCCTTGTCCTACCAAAGTGCTAGGATTACAGGTGTTAGCCACTGTGCTGGGCCTTGTAGCTTACAGTTTTAACCTTAAACATACATGTTGTAAACAATTCAGATGTAGTATATGAGAGTTCCTCAAAGACAGAGAAGCAATTATGTCTGTGTGTGTTTGTATATAATAAAGAATTGACTCACAATTATGGAGGTTGAGAAGTGATGAGGTCTGCAGTTGGCAGACTGGAGACTCAGGAGAGCCAATGTGTAGTTATAGTCTGAGTCTGAAGTTCTGAGAACCAAGAAAACCAATGTGGTGTAAGTTCTAGTCAGAATGTCACCAGGCCCTACTGAAAGAACTGAAGTTTTAGTCAAATCCAAAGGTTAGAAAAGACCAGTATGTAGCTCAAGAAACGAGGCAGGAGGAGTTTGTCTTTTTGTTCTGTTCAGTTCTTCAGTTGATGGGATAAGGCCCACTCAAATTTTGGGGGACAATCTGTTTTACTCAGTCTACTGATTCAAAGTGTTAATCTGATCTAGACACCCTCATAAACATACTTAGAATAATGTTTGACCAAATGCCTGGGCATTCCTTAACCCAGTTAAGTTGATAAATAAGATTAACCACCAAGTGCAGTGTAAATTTTTTTAAGCAAGATCTTTTTTTTAAAGTTGAGTTTCACTCTTGTTGCCCAGGCTGGAGTGCAGTGGCATGCTTACAGTTATTGCATGCTGGGCTCAGGTGATCCTTCCGCCTCAGCCTTCTAGGTAGCTGGAACTACAGGTATGTGCCATCTTGCCTGGCTAATTTTTTGATTTTTTTGTAGAGATGAGGTCTCGCCAAGTTGCTCAGGCTGGTCTCAAACCCTTGGACTCAGGCAATTATCTCACCTCCGCCTCCCAAAGTGCTGGGATTATAGGCGTGAGCCACTGTGCCCAGTTAAGGTCTTATTTTTAAAAAAGGCTTTGATATTTTTTAGATAAAAGATAGAGGATGTCATCTGGTTGTAGGTGAATATCCTACTTTAGTTCTGGTCATTGAAGTTCTGTTTTTATTTGGAATCTTTTGGTGCTACAGAAATGTGGTTTAATTTTTTTTTTCTTTTTGAGTTGGAGTCTCACTCTGTCACTCAGGCTGGAGTGCAGTGGCATGCTCCCGGCCACCACAGCCTTGCCTTGACCTGCTGAGCTCCAGCGATCCTTCTGCTTCAACCTTTAAAGTAGCTGGAACTACAGGCGCGTGCTACCATGCCCAGCTAATTTATTTATTTATTTATTTATTGTGGAGATGAGGGCTCACCAAGTTGCCCAGGCGGGTCTCGAACCCACGGGCTCAAGCAATTCACTCACCTTGGCCTCCCAAAGCGCAGGATTATAGGCTGAGCCACTGAGCCCGGCCTGTGGTTTAATTTTAATTCTCATGAGGACCACTTAACTTCTCTAAATAATGCAATACAGCTCTTTCCTGACCATGTAACAATTAGTTTGTAGTGAACACTCCTAATATGTGTGAATCCAATTATAAGAGAAGGAAGTGAGGAGGACATGTTCTTTCATTCTTTTTTGAATCGGAGTCTCACTCTGTTACCCAGGTTGGAGTGCAGCGGCATGCTCACTGCCACCACAACCTCCACCTGCTGGGCTCCTGATCCTTCAGCCTCAGCCTTCCAAGTAGCTTTAACTACAGGCTCATGCCACGATGCCCGACTAATTTTTTGATTTATTGTAGGGATGAGGTCTTTATAGTTCTTTTGATTGCCATTTCTTTTTTCAGATATTTTGATTACAAGAGACAGAAATTTCTTCAAACTCTGAATAAAACAAATCTGTGCAGCACAAAAAGGAATTGGAGTTGGAACAGGGAGTGAAATATGCTAAAATTTTACCTTTTATTATTTTATTTTTCGAGTTAGGGGTCTCACTTTGTTTCCCAGACTGGAATGCAGTGGTGCGATCTTGGCTTACTGCATTCTCCGCTCTTTGAGCTTAAGTGATTCTCCTTTCCTAGCCTTGAGGAGCTGGGACTACAAGTGTGTGCCATCACGCCCAGCTTGGTTTTTGATTTTTTTAGTAGAGACAAGGTTTTGCTATGATCTCATGCAGTCCTCCCGCTTGGCCTCCCAAAGTGCTGGGATTACAGGCATGGGCCTCCATGCCTGGCCTGAAACCAACATTTTTAAAGTGCCTACTATGTGCCAATTACTCTGCTAAATACTTTAAATCTGTTATCTCATTTATTTAAAAAGTACTGAGATCTTCGCGGAGGAAGTGCAAGAGGGTAAAGTTAACTCTGCAGCTGGTTGTTGTCCACTCTCTGGGGATTGGTTCTGTTTGCTGATTTAGTGTTGTATTTCAGTCTTTCATCTTTAGCTCTAGTAGACTGGAGATGTAATTTCTAACCCTGAAGTCATCATAGTGCCTTATTTAGTCTTCCCCCAGATTAGATCACTGGTATGTATATATACCAAATTTCTGAATAACAAGGTTATTTTTATGTCTTACTTGTATTTTCTCTACATTTGTGTCTGTGTTTTAATTTTTCTTTTTAGAGTGGGCAACCTCAACTTCTTTAGGGACTAGTAAGTCACAGGTTTTCATTTATAACATGCGCTGTGGAAAAGTGATATTTTACCTTATTTAGGACGTGTTTGACTTCAACATCAAGTGGTAGCTAAGAGTCACTTGCTTGACTTCAATCCTTGCTTTGCTACTTATTAGTTATGGGACTTTGGGTAAATCTCTATTCATGTTTTCATATCTGTAAAATGGGGATAATGAAATCATATCCATTTCATAGATTGTTATAAAGATTAAGTGAGTTAACACTTAATCTGTGTTAATCTTAATCTTGTGTAGTGTTTAGGACAGTACCTGGCATCTAGTATGTGTCATATAAGTTTTTTTAAATAAAATAAAAATTCTGGCAATAGCATAATAAATTTATTATGCTGTTAACTTTATTTTCATTTTTTTTAGCTGGAGTCTTGCTCTGTCACCTCAGCTGGAGTGTAGTGGCATGCTCACAGCCACCGCAGCCTCTATTGCTGGATGCAGGCAATCCTTCCGCCTTAGCCTTCCAAGTAGCTGGAACTATAGGCGTGTTTCACCATGCCGGCTAATTTTTTGATTTATTTTAGAGATGAGGTCTTGCCAAGTTGCCCAGGCTGGTCTCAAACCCCTGGGCTCAGACTATCCTCTCACCTCAGCCTCCCAAAGTACTGGGATTACAGGAGTAAGCCACTGCACCAGGCTTATGCTGTTAACTTTAAAGCAGTTCTCACTCAGTAAGGGCAATTTTACTTCCTAGGAGACATTTAGCAACTCCAGGAGACGTTTTTGGTGGTCATAGCTGTGGGGAGGGGATATTACTAGCATTTAGAAAATAGAGGCCACAGGAATGCTGCATAGGGCAGTACTCCTTAACAAATGATCTGGCTCAAAATGTCCATAGGGCTGAGACTGAGAGACCCTGCTTTAAGGAAATCATTATTTGCTAGTGATTACTAAGAAAGATTGAGTAGATACAACATACAATTGCCTCTTATCACCAACTCCTTTGTTTTCCAAGAGACTAGATTTGTCAGAATCTTTATAAATGGGCTCTTCTAGAAGAGTTTTATTTTTATTTCTATTTTTTTTGAGTCAGAGTCTCACTCTGTTGCCCAGGCTGGAGTGCAGTGGCACCCTCATGGCCACCATAGCCTCAACCTGCTGGGCTCAAGCAATCCTTCCACCTCAGCCTTCCAGGTAACTGAAACTACAGGCATGTGCCATCATGCCCGGCTAATTTTTCTTGATTTATTGTAGAGATGAGGTCTTGCCAAGTTGCCTAGGCTGGTCTTGAACTTGTTGGCTCAGGCATTCCTCTAATCTTGGCCTCCCAAAGTGCTGGGATTATAGGCGTGAGCCACCACGCCTGGCCTAGAAGAGTTTATTGATCAAGCTCTTGGGCTCATGATGATTGCTTATTTAGAAATTGGTATGTTCTGGTCCTTGGTCATAAAATGCAATCCCAATACTAGTCAGTGGCAGACATGCAGCATTCATCATATGGGGAAACAGACAAGGAAATATAAATGAATAAAATGAAATTAATATAGTCCTGATGGATGTTTAATAGTGATATACTTATAAATAGGTATTTCTAAATTGGGATCTGTCCTTATAATTTTATGTTACTCTTCAGTCTGTAGCCATTGGGTTAGTCAGGTTGGTTACCATAGTTACCCATCATAAACTATGCTTAATGTTGCCTCTGTCTTTTGACTTATGCCTAGATTTGGAAGATACTTACTATGTTTTCTTCTAGATACTTTATTATTTTATAATTTTCAAATTTAAGTGCATGATTAATTTCAAATTAATTTTTGTGTATAGTTATAAGGCAAGGATCAGAGTTAATTTTTCCACACAGATGCTCAATTCTTCCAGTACCATTTAATTTAAAAAAATGTGTAACCTGGTCGGGCTTGGTGGCTCAGTCTGTTATCCCAGCACTTTGGGAGGCTGAGGGGAGTGGATTGCCTGAGCCCATGGGTTTGAGACTAGCCTGGGCAACTTGGCAAGACCTTGTCTGTTCAATAAATTAAAAAAATATTAGCCGAGTGGTAGCGCACACCTATAGTTCTGGCTACTTGGAAGGCTGAGGCGGAAGAATCACCAGAGCCCAGCAGGTTGATGCTGGGGTGGCCATGAGTGTACCACTGCACTCCAGCCTGGGGGATGGAGTGAGACTCCAACTCAAACAACAACAACAACAAAATAACTTTATATTTAATATAAGCTTTTTATTTAAGAAATAAGGAAATTGAAATCTGAAGAGCATGTAAACAAGGATTCTTCATAGAAATAGTTTTAGAGTTAAGATTCACAGTAAAACTCCTGGTTGTATTGCACTGTATCATGCTGATTATTGCTATTCCCTATTCAGATTTTTTTCTGTAACAATCCCTACTTTCTCACACTTGTTCCTCTCACCCCAATAATACAAATTGTAACACATATTTATCATAGAAAGTCTGGAAAATATCCAAAAGCGAAAAGAAGAAAATTAAGTAATCTATTATCAGCCATTCAGAAATAACTAATATATAACATTCTAGTATTTTTTCTATGTTCATTGCAAATTATTGTTTTGTTTTCTGTTTTTTCATTTTGTAAATTTGGATTTATTTTCTCAGGTCATTAAATAGTCTTCTAAAATCATGTTAGATAAATATAGATATGTAAATACAGGTATATATTTTAACTATAGTGGTATGGTATGCCTTGTTTTCAGCTAAATTGTATGTATGTCTGAAAAATTTATAAGAAATTAATGTGGAATGCTTTGATCATAGTATATGAGCTTTAAAAGTCTAATATAAAATATGATGTTTATGATGGCGTCTGATATCTTATGATTTTATATTCGATGACAAGTTGCCATTAAAATTACTACATGTCTAGCATAACTACTGGTATATTATTATTATACTATACTATTATTAGTGCTTCCTAAACTTTATCATGCAGTAGGATGCTGTGATCCACATAGGAAATGATAAAAATGTGTGGCATACTGGGGAAAACTGAGATGATTATCTCCCTGCTGTGTTACCCCAGGTCTGGCGTAACAGACTACTAAGTGGATCAGTATTTTAGCAACGTGAACTTTGGTTGGAAACTCTGGATTAGAACACAATAATGATAAGGTCCTAGGTTACTTCCTGTGTCATGTGTTAGGTGTTCCTTGTTTCTCACAATAGACTATAGAGTTTGGTCTACCAATAGTGGTGTATATGTACAATTTATCCACTTTATTTTTAATGGATATTTAGGTTGTTCCAGTATTTTGGAACATTTTCTAAGTAGAAAGTCAGGTTATCTGCAAATAGGGACAGTTTTATTTCTTCCTTTGTGGGAATGGAGAAGGGTGTTTTTTCTGTAACTACTTGAATATATAATGTACCCAATTTTGCCCATTGTTAAGTATAAATGAAAGAGACATTGCATTCCAAATCCTAAAGGAAATCATAATTTGTGATTACATATTTGTGATTATAGATAGTGCTATGAATAAGTCTTTTGATGGAAACAAGCAGTTTATTCTCTTGAGTATATCCAGGAACAGAACTGCTGGGTCATAGGATAAGTATATGGTTAGCTTCACTAGATATTATCAAACAGTCTTCCAAAGTAACTGTGAAATTTTCATTTTCACACGCCATGTACAAGAGTTGTAGTTGCTCCACATTACCACCAGCACATTTGTGTCTGTGATTCATTTTGAATTAATTTTTGCATAAAATATGAGACTTAGGTTGAAGTTCATTTTTTTCTTTTAATCTACAGATATCCACTTACTTTAGCACCATTTGTTGAAAAGGCTGTCTTTTCCTCATAGAGTTCTTTTTGTACCTTTGTCAAACATCAGTTGGATGTATTTGTGAGGGTCTACTTCTGGGTTTTCTGTTCTTTTCTATTGATCTATTTGTCTGTTTATCTGCCAATATTACACAGTCAGATACTGTAGCTGTATAAGTGTTAAAATCAAATATACCAATTCCTCATACTTTGTTATCCTTTAAAAAATTTTATTTTAGCTAATTTAGTTCTTTTCTTTTTTTCTGTATAAATTGTAGAATAATCTTGTTTATATCCACAATAATCTTTCAGGAATTATCATAGGGATTTTGTTAAGCCTGCTTATCACTTTGGAGATAATTGACATGTTTGTTGTGTCTTCCTGTCCATGAACATGGTATTCCTCTCCAACAATTTGTATCTTCTTTGATTTCTTTCATCAGCATTGTGTAGTTTTTATCATATAAATCCTGTACATGTGTTATACATTTATGCACAAGTATTTCTTTTTTTTTTTTTTTTTGAGTTGAAGTCTTACTCTGTCACCTATGCTGGAGTGCAGTGGCACCCTTACAGCCATCACAGCCCCAATCTTCTGGACTCAGGTGACCCTGCTGCCTCAGCCTTCCAAGTAGCTGGAACTACAGGCATGCACCACCATGCCAGGCTAATTTTTTGATTTATTGTAGAAATGAGGTCTTGCCAAATTGCCCGGGTTGGTCTTGAACCTGTGAGCTCAGGCAATCCTCTCACCTTGGCCTTCCTAAGTGCTGATATTATAGGCATGAACCACCACACTTGGCATATTTTTTTGCTGAGTTATAAATGCCATTGTATTTTTAATTTTGATTTCCATGTGTTGATTGCTCTTACAGAAATACAGTTGATTTTTGTATGTTTATGTTGAGTCCTATGATCTGCTGTACATTTTCTAAGTAGAAAGTCAGGTTATCTGCAAATAGGGACAGTTTTATTTCTTCCTTTGTGGGAATGGAGAAGGGTGTTTTTTCTGTAACTACTTGAATATATAATGTACCCAATTTTGCCCATTGTTAAGTATAAATGAAAGAGACATTGCATTCCAAATCCTAAAGGAAATCATAAGAACTGATGGGGTGGCAAAGAATCAAGGTAGATTTGAAAATGACACATACTTTTTTTCCTAATGTTAGTGTAGGTGAGAAGACTGATACTTGAGGTAGGTAACTCAAAAGTAAAAGCATATTTGGGAAATACAATGAGTTCTCTTTTGGATATGTTGAATTTTTAGATGCCAATGGGACATCTATGTTGACTTGTCCAGTAGTCGTTTGACCTGTGGACTTAGAATTTGGGAGATAGGATAGATAGGATTTAATAGAAATTCCTGAGAGATTGTAGCTGATACAGTGGCAGAGAGTAGATGTAGAATGAGTCGAGATCTGATGAGGAAATGCTAACAAAGGAATAGCTTTTAGAAATGTAATAGGTGAATGAAAAGATATATGGAGGTTACTCATGTTGTATTTTTTGGTGTATATTTTATCTTCAATAAATTTAAGTTTCTTTTTATTTATCCTGAAAATTGTATTTCTATAGAGGAGCCAGTAAAGTGCCAGCGTTTTTTTTTTTTTTTTTTTGAGTTGGAGTCTCATTCGGTCGCCCAGACTGGAGTGCAGTGGCCGCTCCCGGCCACCGCAGCCTCGCCTGCTGGGCTCCAGCGATCCTTCCGCCTCAGCCTTCCGAGTAGCTGGAATTACAGGCATGCGCTACCACGCCAGGCTGATTTTTTTGTGTTATTGTAGAGATGAGGTCTCGCTGCCCAGGCGGGTCTCGAACCCGCGGGCTCAGGCAATCCACTCAACTCAGCCTCCCAAAGGCGCAGGATTACAGGCTGAGCCACTGAGCCCGGCTAGTGCCAGTGTTTTTACTTCAATTTATATATATATATGCTTTTACTTAGGAATTTCCAGCTAATTTAAGTGGGAAAAGTTGGTTGGATTAAACAAAAAAGACTTTTTCTTTGCAGATTGCAGCAATTCTCCGGAAACGAAAATTAGACTATTATCTACACAAACTACTCCCTGAGATCCTACAATCTGCTTCATTTCTGACTGCTAATGGGGCCTTGTATATGGCTTTCTTTTGCATTTTAAGGTTGGTACTCATAATCACCACTAGATATTAATACATATTCCTTTGTTGAAATGGAAACAAACAGATGTTTACGTAAATGGAAACAAACAGATGTTTACGTAAAATATATACAGGCAGGTCATATATACAGACAATCTCCTGCCCAACATTTTATATATATATATGTATATATATGTAATTATATATATATTTTTAAATGTATATATGTAAATATATATGTGAATGTATATCTTTATATATATAAACCATATATATATATGCTTTTTTAATCTGTGAAATTACATTCATCTCAAAGCTTGTAAAACTAGGAACTGTGGGCCTCTTGACCTGAAGAAGTAATCTAAATTTCAAATGACTAATGTGATTATATAGCAAAAATGCTTTATGATATCACACATTTTCTGAGGCCTGTTATGATTACCAAGTTGTTGATCAGGATTTCTTAGCTTTTCAATTTCATAGATCAGAAATTCAAAGCAACTATTTGTGACATAGGTTAGGGCCATATGCAGTAAACAAACTTCAAAGTGACTATAAAATGCACATGTTTATGTATAAAACAATAAATTAACTCCTGGTGTATTTGAAATTTTTGTCCTGATTCTGTCTTATATACATTATCTGTGCTACATGCTTTATATGTTATATGGATGCAGATAGAATTCAGTCTCTTGAGTTCTGTGACACATCTAACATATTTATTAGATATTTACTTCTTTTTATCTTTTCTCTGCTGATTGTTGAAAACTCAAGCAAGTGTTTTTTAAATATCTGTCAAGTTAAAATATTAACTTCACATTATCTTCATGTTAGTGTTGTACAAGATAGTTCAACAGGCATGTGTTAATGGCAGCTGAAAATACAATTTCCAAATGTCTTTCACAGATTTTTTTCTCAGAGTATTAGTATTTGTTCACTTTGAGATTATGCAGAAAATGATTGATAAGCTTTTCTTACTACTGATCAAACATGCCTTTAAATTGGCATGAAAAATCTATGTAGGAAACTCTCTTCATCATGTGGTTTGTAGAAAGTGTCTAAGACTTGTTAATCCTCTAAAAATAAGGATATACATTATTAGCTTTTAAAAAATTGTAATATGTATACATTGCTATTGCAGCTTTTAAAAAATGTTCTATGAACCTGTTAGGTTGTAGAAGCATAAAATACTTATAATTAAGGTAGCATACATGTTTTTTCCATAACTAATTAATTGAGTCCATTTTTCTTTAGTTTTTACATTCAATAGCTTGTTTAGTCCTTTGTGTATTTTATATCATAGGAAAATCCATGTCCGGTCCTCTCAGGTATGTTTCTGATGGCCATTTCAAAAATACCCAAGTTAATATGTCCTCAATAGTTTTTCTAATTATTTTAAATCTAAATTTCAATGAAAAAGATCATTTCATCTGTGATTCTTGATTCTTGTATATATATGATAAGAATATATATATGTGTATACACACATACTTTTTTTTTTTTTTTTTTTTTAGAGACAGTGTTTTTCACTTTGTCATCTGGGCTAAAGTGCAGTGGCATGATCCTAGCTCATTGCAGTCTTGGAACTCTTGGGCTCAAGTCATCCTCCTGTCTCAGCCTCCTGAGTACCTGGGAATACAGGCATGTGCCACCACACTTGGCTAAAAATATATATATTTTTTCTGTAATGTATTGTTTAGCCGTTGACCAACTGTTCAGATTATTTCTTATCATTTTTTAACTTGCTACTTCTTTCTGGCTTAGGAATATATTGTTTTGAAAGGGGAAAAACCTTCTTAATATATCCAGGTTTCTTTTTTCTCCCCTCTTCAAAAACCCAAGATCATTCATGATATGTGAGGCATTATGAAGATTCCTACTTTCAAGGAATATACTCTATGAAATGAAAAATGATAAACACATAAAACTAAAAAATATAGAATACTTTTATTAAATGCTGTAGGGAAAAAGTTACTAAGTTGTAGAAGCAAAGAAGGAAAAATATTGTTAAATATCTATTATGTGTTAAAGAATAGGAGACATGGTAATAGTAATAATTGTAATGCCAGCTAACACTTTCTTGCGTGGTGCTAGGAAATATTTCATGTAATTCCTTATAACAGTTGATGAGATAGGTAATATTATTCCTATTTAATAAATAAGGAAGCTGAGAACCCAGAAGGTTTAAAATGCCAGCAGGTTTGAATCCAGGGAATGCTTGAAAGACTGACTAAATTATTGGAAGGAGAGCTAATCATTAGTTTGTGATTGTAGAAGCCCTAATGAGAGATGGTGAGGTATTTAACTAAGGCATGGGCAATAGGTTGGAGAGAAATTTGAGAGATAAATTACATGTGGAGTAACTTAAGGGAATGATTTAATGTGTGAGGTGAGGGAGACAGAAAGTTGAGGATGACTGTAAGTGTCAGACCTAGTGGATAGATGGTTGTTGGTAACAATAACCTGGGATAATAGAGGAAGGGGAACCCATTCATGGGGGCAGGGAAGAGAGATTATGAGTTTGGTTTTGGATATGTTGAATTTGAGGCACATTTAGATCGAGGGTGAACTGTCAAGGGAGACTTTTAGTTATAATAACTAAAATGACCAACTAGGAATTTCATACATAAATTTCAAATTTGAATTTCAGGAAGATACTTGGAAAATTCTACTCATGGACTCCTGGCTTTGGTGCCGCTTTGCCAGCATCTTATGTGGCCATTCTGATTGAAAGAAAAAGCAGGTAAATTCTTATATATCTATTTAATAGAACGGGTTACCTGTCCCCCACTCCAAGTAGAAATTTTTTCTTTTCTTTTTGCTTATCACTTACTGTAGTCCTGGGATGGGAAATACTTTCATATATAGATTTTTAGTTCTACAAATATTTGATTGAAAATTAATTTTATTATTAATATTATTAATATTATTTATATTTCTTGTCTATAAAAGTCTAAAGATTGACATTATAGAGCAATAATACTCTGATTCTGTTTAAAAAATTGGAGAATTTTTTTGACGTGCCCTAACTAAAACATGATAAACACAAATTCTAATGAAAGATCTTTTCATAGCCACAGCACCACTATCACATGTAAGAAAATTAGTAATATTTTTCTATCATCATCTAAACCTATACTTTACTTCAGGCTTATTGAAAGATCTCTTGTCAATCAGTTATTAACCTTAAGATATCTTGCTGAAAGATTTTTTTTGATTGTTACTAGCTGGAAATTTTCCATGTGAATTAGTAAGTTTTCTGTAAAGTGCTATAAAGTGCTGCAAACTTCTGTACAGTGCTCAGTTGGGTAAACAGTTGAAGTTAAAACTTTTGCATAAGAAAATATTTGCCTTCTCATAAATAAATTTTTTTTTTGAGTTGGGATCTTGAGTGCAGTGGCATAATCATGACTTACCATAGCCTTGGCTTCCTGGGCTCAAGTAATCATCCTGAGTAGCTAGGACTACAGGTGTTCATCACAATACTTGGCTGATTTTTTATTTCTTGGTAGAGACAAGTTCTTGTTATACTGCCCAGGCTGGTCTCAAACCCCTGGACCCAAGTGATCTTCTTGCCTCAGCTTCCCAAAATGCTGAGATTATAGGCGTGAGCCATCATGCCTGGCAACATGAATAATTATTTTTATTGCTGAGAAATTATCCATCTTTGTCCTAGAGAATTTAGATAGGGTCATATATTAAAATCTTTTGGTTCATGAAAATGCTTATTATAGGCATTTGCCCCCTAGTAAAAATATGAATAGATATAATCAGATAACCAAATATTACTTAAACTACCTGAAGCCACTCTTAATGCATTTCTGTAAATGTAACACTATGTAAATTTTTGTGATTCTCCATTTAATTGTTTCATACTTTCGGATGATTAGAAGTATTGAACTCAAAGTATTTTATTTTTTATTTATTTATTTTTATTATAATGTTGTGGGGTACAGTTAAGGGTTAGGTATACAAATACGTTTCATTCAGGCACCCTGTTGATTAGAGGTGCTTCCCCATCGCCAGACAGATATTTGCTCATTAATCCCATCTCCCTCCCCCCCCATAGTTTCCCACTATTGTCAGTCATTTTCTTATAGTATTAGATTGGATGTTTAAGGTCCATTATATGAGTGGAAACATGTGATACTCGGACCTTTGTTTTTGTGAGAGGTCACTCAATATTATAGACTCTAGTGGCGAAAGATTTATACGATCTGAAGAGAAACCAGAGTATTCAAAGTATTTTATAAGTGCAGCAAAATGAAGTCAGTAATACTAGAAACATACATTACTCCAACTGAGGGGAGAGTACAGCAGGATGGTTGAAGTGTGGATTCTGGAGTTGCGCTAACTGGCTTAGGAGCCTGGCTCTGCCACTTGTTGTGTGACCTCTATAGATTATTCCTTCTCTGAAAAATGGAAACATGATAATTTGCTTGTAGGATTGTTTAGATAATTAAGTAGGGTAACATACATAAAAATGCTTGGAACGATGACTGGCACATAGTAAGAATTATGTATGTGTTAAGCATTATTGTTTTTTTGTCCATAAGTAATGAGAAAGTTATTCTGGTGATTTAAACTTCTCAATTTAAAAATAAGAATATTGGTTTTGAAAATAGATGTTCAAAATATATGTCACTCATATGAAACTGTAAAGATGCTTTAAATTAAGTATACTATTTACTTATTTTTGGTACTTGGATAATAAGACAGCATTTTGTAATTATGTGCCTACCTTTTACAGAAACTATTGAACAACTTTGTAATTATGTACTAGAGTTAATAGTTAACATTTTGCCATTTTTACTTTATTTGTATGTGAATGTATGTGTATATATCTTTTTTTGTTTGTAAACCTATGGAAGCATGTTGTAGACATCATGACATTTTACTTTTGACTACTTCAGCATGCATCTTCTAAAATAAGGATATTTTTACATAATTACAGCACTCTTAGCACACATGAGAAAATTAGCAATCATTCTTTAATTCTACCCAGTACATAGTCTCCAAAAATGGCCTTTATAGTTGTTTTTGAACCAGAATTTAGTAAAAGTTTATGTATGTTGTTAGAGTTCTTTACTTTCTCTTAATTTAGGAGAGTTTCTCCACTTTTTTCCCACCATGGCATTGATTTATTGAAGTTATTGAAGTAATCAAGCCAGTGGCCTTGTTGTATGTAGCACATTTTTGGCTTGTCTGGTGTTTCCTCATGTTTAATTTATTCATTTATCTTGTGTATTTCTTGTAATGTTAAAGTTTAGTCTAAAGGATTGATTAGATACAAATGGAATATTCTTTTTCTTTTTTTGAATCAGAGGTCTCACTGTTGCCCAGCCTGTTGTGTGGTGGCATGCTCATGGTTCACCACCACCTCAACCTTGTGGACTCAGGCAGTCCTTCCATCTGAGTGACTGTGACTATAGACATGTACCACTACATGTAACTAATTTTTTGATGTTTTGCTGAGACAGAGTCTTGCTATGTTATCTAGTCTGGTCTCAAACTCCTGGCCTCACACAATCCTACCACATTGGCCTCTTAAAGTGCTGGGATTGCAGCTGTGAGCTGCTACACCTGACCCAAATTAAATATTCTTGATAAGATTATACTTAATAGGTGATGCTGATGCCAGCAAGAGTTCCATAGCTTGATTGGAAGATCACCAGATTTTTCCAATAAATTTATTATTTATGGTGAATTAGGTTAATGGACTTCCTGATATTCCACAATTCTTGCTTTGCTGGAATAATATCAGTATTTGTGAAACTGGCTCGTCGTGTGTGTATAGATTAATGGATTTCCTGAAATTCCACCATCCTTGCTTTTCTGGAATAAACCTCACTTGATTGTGATATCTGTATTTGTGAGACTGGCTAGTCATTGTGTGTGTGTGTGTGTGTGTGTGTGTGTGTGTGTGTATTTGTCAGGTTTTGGTGTCAGTGTCATATTCACTTCATAAAATGTCAGAAGTTTTTCTCCTTTTTCTTTGCTCTGAAATAGTTTAAGTAGTAATTTTCTGGCTTTTTGAGTGTTTGGTCAGTTGTGAAACTTTCTGGGCATGATGACTCTTGGATAGTGTTCTTAGAAAAAGTTATGTTTCCTCTATAAGATTGGTCTTTTTAAGCTTTCTACTCGCTCAAGAATGAGTTTTATTAACTTTCTCCAAGAGCTACAGAGTTATCTATCTCAGAATGTTATCAATTTTCTAGAGATTGTTTATTTAAAAAGATTTTTATATTTGTTTGCATGGAGTTATGCAAAGTAGTTAGTTATTATTGACTGAATTTTCTGTATTTCTCAACTTGTTTTGTATAATTGTGCCATTACCTTTTTTACTGTTACTAATTTGGTTGATTTTTTTTCCAACAAATTAGCTTATTTATTAGGTCTGTTTTTTGTTATTGTAGTTCAGGTTTTGTTTTTATTTTTTTGCCTTCCCTCTTTATAATTTATTTTTTGGCAAATTGGTTTTTTTTTATTCTTTTTAGTTTGATACCTAAATTATTTTCATTCTTTTATGATCAGTGCTTTAATTGTATCCCATAGACTCTTAAATGTAGCATTTTCATTATCATCATTTTCTAGAAATTCTGCAATTGTTATTTGTTTATTTTTGATATACGAATTATTCAGTAGAGAGTTTAAGATAGAAGGACTTCTTTGTTTTTAATTTCTAGTTTATTGCATTCTTACCTGAGAATGTTGTTTGTAGTATTTCCTCTGTATGGAACTTAGTAAAATTTTCTTTATGGCCTAATTTATGACCAGTTTTTGTGAGAGTTTTATGAGCAGTTGAAGAAAAAGTGCATTCTCTTTTATTGTGACTCAAAGGTTGATAGATAGCCATTAGATCTGTGCTGTTGATTATATTATGTTGTACCTTCATTTTGGGGTGGCAACTCTAGCAATGAAAAGTGTGTTTTTCATCTTATTTAATAACCTTTGGCTTAAATTCTGTATTTTTGAGACATCAAGATTATACCTCTAGCTGTGATTTTGCTTGCACTTGCCTCATATATCTTTACCTTTCTGAAACTATTTTTTTATATCTATCTTATATATAAAGTTGGGTTTTATTTGGTCAACCAATGTGAAAATCTTTTTGTTTTAAAATATTAGTTAAGCTCACATACACTTACTGATAGCACTGATATCACTACTGATACCACTGATACCACTAATATGTTTTTAGTTCTGCTACATCATTTTATGTTATTTTTACTGTATCTGTAATTATATAGCCTGTTTTTTTTCTTGTTGTTCTTGAGAGGATAGAAAAGCTTCCAAAGCTAGAGGGGACCTGAGGGGTTTGCCTAGTCTGCCTTTTTTTAACTTTTACTTTTAAAATGATTATACACTGAGGAACAGTTGCACAAATAGTACATAGAATCATTTGAACTCTTAACCCAGCTTCCCCCAATGATGACATTTTATATAACTAGTATAATATAAAACCAGGAAGTTGATGTTAGTGTCAGCTACACTACAGACCTTATTTACTACTTATTTACCATCCACCAGTTTTTATGTACCTATGTGTAAGTGTATGGGTCTATGTAGTGTGTGTCTATGTGTAGATTTGTTTAGCTACCACTACAATCAGTATACAAAACTGTTTCATCACCACAGAGGGTTGTTCTTGTACTATCCCACTGTAGTTGTATCTGCCTGCCAGTTCCTGTCTTTTGACAATGTCTGACCTGTTTTTCATTTCCATTTTTATGTCATTTTGAGGATATTGTATAAATGGAATCATGCAAGCCTTTTGACATAGGCTTTTTAAAAAAATTAAGCATATGGCCTTGAGATCCATCTAAGACATTGCTTGTATTGTTAGTTTATTCCTTTTTATTGTTGAGTAGCATTCAGTAGTATGGATGTACCAGAATTTGTTAAACATTCACCTGTTGAGGAACATTTATGTTGTTTTCAGTTTTTGGCTGCTACATCCATGAGCATGGTATATGTCTTTATTTATTTCAGTCTTTTATTTCTTTCATCAGTTTTTATAATTTGTAATATACATCTCATATACATATTAGATTTATACCTAAGTGTTTCCCTTTTGGGGAACAATTGCAAATAGTATTATTTTTTTGTAGCAACTTTATTGAGTCATAATTCACATTCCACACAATTCGCCCATATTAAATGCACACAATTTATTGGTTTTTCCGTATACTTACAAAACTGTACAGCCATCACCACAATCAACTTTAGAACACTTTCAAAAATTATTCACTCAAAAAGAAACCCCTTTAGCTGTCACTCCCTAAACCCTAATCTCCACCCAGCCCTAGAATCATTAATTTCTTTTCTGTCTCTATAGATTTGCCTATTCTGAACATTTCATGTAAGTGGAGTCATACAATATGTGGTCATTGGTGACTGGCGTCTTTTACTTTTCACAGTGATTTGATTGATAGTTTGATTGAGTTAGGGTCTCCATCACCTGGGCTGGAGTGCAGTGGCATGCTTATACTCACCACAACTTTGACCTCCTGGGCTCAGGCAATCCTTCCACCTTGGTCTCCCCTGTAAGTAGCTGGAACTACAGGTGTGTATCACTGCACCTGTCCCAGCATAATGGTTTTAAAGTTTGATGTAGTACGTATCATTATGCCATTGTTTTTTATTGCCAAGTAATTATCCAGTTTATGAATATACCACATATTATCTATTCATCAGTTGATGGAAAATTTGAATTTCATAACTTCTTGGTTATGAAATAATGCTAGTATGGACATTTGTGAACATATTTTTTTGTGGACATTTATTTTTCTGGGATATGTTCTCAGGAGTGGAATTGTTGGCTTATATGGTACTCTGTTTAGCCTTTTGTGGAACTGCCAAACTGTTTACCAAAGTGGCTGCACCATTTTCTATTTCCTCTAGTTTCTCCACATCCTGGTCAACACTTATTATATGTCTTTCTGATTATAGTTACTCTAGTGAGTGTGAAATGATAATTTATTGTGGCTTTGATTTGTATTTCCCACATGGCTAATGATAATATGAGCAGCTTTTCATATAGTTTTTGGCCACTTACATATCTTCTTTGGAGAAATGTCTATTCATCTTTTAGTCACTAAGTTGTAAAAGTTCTTTAGCTATTCTGGATATAAGTACCTTATCAGATATAGAAATTGCAAATATTTTCTCCTGTTCAGTGTGTTGTCTTTTCACTTTATTGAACTTATCCTTTGAAGCAAAAAAAGTTTTTAATTTTGGTGAAGTCCAGTTTCTCTATTTTATTTTTTTATTGTGTTTTTGATGTTGTATTTAAGAAACCATTACCAACAAAATATTTACCCCTATATTTTCTCTTGAAAGTTTTATAGTTTTAGCTCTTACATTTTGGTTTTTCATCCATTTTGAGATAACTTTTGTGTATAGTGTGAGGGAGGAGTATTATATTTTTAATTTCATTTTCTACACATTTGTTGCTATGACATATAAATATGATTGATTTTTGTGTGTGTTTATCTTGACTCCTATGATCCTGCCAAACTAAATTTTAATTTTTGGTACATTCCTTGAGGTTTTCTGTATAGACAATTACATTGGCTGCAAATAGGGACAATTGTATTTCTTCTTTTTCAGTATGTATGTTTTTAATTCTTTTTGTCTTAACTTACTGTGCTGGTACATTCTTGCCTTGTTTCTCAGAGGGAGGCATTCAGTCTTTCATGATTAAGTATGATATCAGCTGTAAGGTGTTTTTGTCTAGATGCTCTTTTCAGGTTTAGGAAGTTTACATCTATTTTTTACTTTGCTGAGAACCTTTATTATGAATAGGTAGAATATTTTATTCGATATCTTTTCTGTATCAAGTGATGTGATCATGTGATTTTTCTTCTTTAGTCTGTTTGTATTTTTTTTTTTTTAATATTAGTGAGGTCAAGGTCATTGACAGTGTTGCTTACCTCCATCAGGGATTTCTCAGTGTTGGCACTATTGACATGTTTTGGGCCAGATAGTTCTTTATTGGGAAGGCTGTCTTGTGCATAGTACCTATACATGCCACTGGCACTCTCTTCCACTTCCTACCAAGTTGAGAAAACCAAAAGTATTATCAGACATTGCCAGATATTTTCATGGGAGAAATCACTCCTTGTTGAGAACTACCAATTTATATCTTTACTAATTTTTTGGATCTAGTTTTATTATTTGCTGGGAGAAAAGTGTAAAATCTCTAAATATGGTTCTGGAATTGTCTGTTTCTCTCTTTAATGCTGTCAGTTTCTATGAAACTTTTATTGATATTTATACATTTATGATTGCCCTTTCTTCATGATGAATTGAACCTTTTATCAATATGAAATGCTGTTGTATAGGTCTAATAATACCCTTTGTTATGAAGTCTGTTTTTATTTGATATTGATATAGCTCCTTCAGTCTTCTTATGCTTTCTGTTGTATAGTCTGTATTTTTATTTCCAATTAATTTCAAGCTCTTTATAGTTAAAGTATATTTTTAGTGGATATCGTATAATTGAGTCTTTATATATATATTCTGCTAGTTTTTGTCTCTTAATTCATTTATTTTGTCCATTCACATTTGGTGTATTATTGATTATTTATTGATATGGCTAGCATAGGTCTACTATTTTTTCCCCCCTCCCTTTCCCTCCCTTCCCCAGGTCTACTATTTTATTATTTGCTTTCTATTTTTCTTTTCTCTGTTTTCCTTTGTATTATTTGAAATTTTTAAAAAGAATTTGATTTGAATTTTTGGGGTATTTTTGTTTTTTAGTACTTGTTCTATGGACTACATTATACATCTTTAGAGTTTCTTAGTGTTAATATTTTACATCTTGCAAAATGTAGAAAATATTTTACATATATTTTAGGGCTAAAACAGGGCTACTTACCATTGGATCTGTTTTTTAATTTTTCCCTTTACCTTTGAACAGTAATACTATTTCAAATACAATTACACCAAAGTGTTATTGAAGTAAAAACAATAACTTCTTAGGGCATAAAGAGGTTTCCTGAAAGTGAAATGATAACAATTTCCTATTTTATTTTCACTTTTGAAGGGCGAGTTTTTCTTTTTTTTTAAGCTTTCTGCTTTTATTTCCTGTAAGCTAAAGTTTCATTTGTAGAACTGGTGGTTCACAGAAAATTTGAAGGTGTTAATAGATGATGACCTGTTCTAAATGTTAGCTGAAGTGTTTTTATTGTTTTAAAGACTTAATCAAAATTTTAAGTCTAGCTTTGTTTAGCTGCTATATTACTGCTATCACATGGTTGTTAGGAAAAATTGATCCTTTCCTTGATTTGATTGTTATATTGTTGAACTGTTTGTGTATGTGCTTTGTTTAGTTTTTTTGTTTCTTAGGTGATGCCATTAGCAGTATTGGGAAATAGTTTTTTAATTCTGTTGTTATGTGTCTACATGTCACCCAGAAATCCTGGTTGGATATAATTAAAAACTTTGAGTTTTTGTTATTTAGTGTTGTTCAGAAGCAAATGACATTTTTAAGAAGCAGGGTTTTTTTTTTTTTTTTTTTGGAGTTAAACAGAGGAAAGCAAATCTTTTTGCTTTTGGAGTTAAACAGAGAAAAGCAAATCTTTTTGCTTTATTTCTTTATAAGTTTCTTATAGTGTGTCTTGTTTTAAGTAAACCAGTCTGTGCATATCTGGAATTGTACAAGAGTTAATTTAGTGGCCTAATTTGCTCTGAAAAAGTATTCTTACCACAAATGTATATTAAGATTTAATTAATTGTCAAGATCCTTTAATAGTTATAAATAATTTATAGAGATTGAAGTTATGTATATTTTTAAATTATTACCTCTTGTGCCAAAAATGAAGCATATTAGAGTTGTAGTTTTTGTTTTAGAGGGAAAAGGAATTTATAAGTATGCCTTTAAGTCACCAAGAAAATCAGTGATATGTTGGTGGAAATAGTAGGCAGCTGAAAATATGAGTCTAGATTCAAGGGAAAGATGATAGTTAGAAAAATGAAATTGGAAATTTCCTTCTTATTGGTGGCAGTTGAAACTATGGGTGTAGGTTAGAGTGTTAAAACCCAAAATTAGAAGAGGTCTGAAGTTGAAAGTTGGGAAACAGCAACATTTAAGGAGCCATTCATCAATTGAATGTGAACAGTTCACTCTTTTTCTGTTAATATCAATAATCTATTAGAAAAAGTGGAAGCAACTTACTGTGGATGACTACCAGTTTTTTTCCCCAAAATAGCAAATACTGGTAAGTCCTAATTTTTAAACCTCTAGAATTTTATTTAATAGTGAAATTTTTACTCTGAGACTTTGTGCTCAGTTGTATAATCAGTTTTTCAAAAGTATTTAATGAGATGAGAACATACAGTATGCCTCTTTCTCTCTCTCTCTGTCTCTGTCTCTATCTGGATATAGATATGGAAATATAGAGGAGCATCCATCTATATCTATAAATTGTCTTCATCTATATTAATTTAACTTTCTTTCCTCCTAACTTTTTTCTCCTTTTCTCTAATCCATACATCCATCTAGTCATCTATTCCTCCTTCCCTTTCTAGTACTAATCATGTTTTGCCTGCTACTTTCTGACACCTAGTAAGAGGGCAGCTTACTTAAATCTTAATCACATCATTGTTGAGTTCTGAGAAAGCTTTGAAGTTGTTTCCAGGGTTGCTTAAAAAATTTGTGCTGCAAAGAACTGTGATCATAGTAACTCAGCAGGAAGCACTGGTAACATCTAGTTTATCCTTAGGAGGGCTGTTAAGTACTAGTCTTCTCTTTCTTTTTCTAGGAAGTGCTTTGCTTGTGGTTTAAGTTTTTCTGATGAATTTTGTTTTGTAGAATTGCTATGGAATTTGCTTTGATATTTAGTATTAGTTTAGATAAGTTAGGAGTGGCAGTGTACTCAAACAGGAATATGGATTAAAATATCAAAAATTGCCTATTTATTTCAAACCTATTTATTAATGAATTATTAAATTGTACTATAGTAGATATGAAACTCCTAACCAGCTATGACCAAAATGAGTTAGCTGTCTAATATGTGAATAAAAGTATACTCTAAATTTGGTCAATGAGTTCTTGGCATCTTTAAGTTTCAGTGACATGCTGTCTTTACAAGAAGAAAATTCAACATCTTGCAGTCTTCTGAAATGTTTATTCCGTATTAGTCTACTATATATGGTAGAATATGATCACAGACTCTTGCTCTAGACGAAACTTATCTTGTTCATTCCTATGTCTTAAGGAAGTATTTTTATACTCTTCTAAAACATTCTGACAGATAAAAATATATATTGAAATATTTTCTGAGATGATTAAATTGCATTTCTTAGTATACTGTTACAGGGTTTAGGAACTTTCACTTTGTTTTTCTTTTCTCTCATATCTTCTTATTTATAGAACATATATTTATTTTTATATGTATATTTTATACATATACATAAGATATATAAATATTTAGAATTTGGAAGTTATATCATTCCTATGTATTCCCCAGTGATCTTAGTTATGAAATGTGTTATATAGCATTATTCAAAATGCTGAGGTTAAAGTATACATACACCAAAGTTTCCAGAAAAACAGCATTATTGTTCATCTAATTAGAAATGATAATGATGTTAGAACATAATAATACTTGGAATTTCAGCAGGATGTGAGGATACTTTTTAGATTATTTAGATGTTACTGAAAATTTAATTATTTGAATGTTTTCCTATAGGAATGATGATACTCTGGTTACACAGTAGTTCCTTTAGCAGTGATTCTTAATACTTTTTTAGACAGTACCCCTGGAGGTGTACCAACTTAAATTTTGTACACAAGTTAAGGAGATTCCACATCTCTCCCATCTCCCCATTAAAAAAAAAAAAGGAAAAGAAAAAGAAGAAAGAAACAGCATGAAATTAAAAAGAGCTTTTGCATGATTTAAATAAATACTGGATTGTTTATTTGCTGAGCTTCACCAGCCTTCTAATCTAGTGATCCTCAGCAGAATGGGAGTCTAGTATATATGTGTATCAAAATCGCCTGTGAAGTTTAAAAAGTTACTTTTTCGCCCCAGCTCCTCCTCTTTAGGCCTGTGCCATCATCTGTTCTAACTAGTGTCTCCCTTTTCCTCATCACTGTTTTAACAGTGTTTAACATGTAATTTGGTTTTTAGACAGGATTTATTTACCAGGAAGAGAGTGGCCTGTTTGTCAGACTTAGGCTAATTATAGTCAAGTGTTAAATAATAATTTGGCATTTAATTAACATCTTAGTTTCTTGTGATGCTTAACAAAACTGAAGAAGTGATAAAATAAATTATTGTTCTGATATGGTACAGCTACAAAGTTGACATTGGAACAGAGGATGAAGACATTGTGCAAGGAAATTCTACCAAAAGGATGTGGCCCTATAATCCAGCATATCATTCCCTTCACAAATAATGTCTTCTCATTCTGGAAGGTATTAGCAAAAACCGGGAATGAGTGATTTGAGCAAGAATGAATTGAAACTGGAGACTACAATAGGGCATATGCTAATAACAAAGCAATCCCTACTTTTTCACAGTACTAAGAGTATGTCAAAGTTTTAGTCATTCATCCTCAAATCACAGAAGCCTGTTAGGGCACCATATTAAACAAGTTGATAAATTGCAGAATTTAAAGGTAATTTAGTAGTGCAAAGATTTTCTACTGAAGAGGAAATGCATTGCATAGAACCCGAAACTGGAGTCAGATGAACTGCCTCTTAGTTCCAATTTGTCTTTTTTCTGATTTTTACATTTTTGAGAACAGCATTTCACTTCTCTGATTCTTAGTCTGCAGTAGAGTAAGGATAATAGTATCTGCCTTGTATTTCATAGGATTATTGGGAGGATACAATTTTGATTTCATAATGTTGATTATGCCTTGTAAATTGTTAAATTTTAAGCAAATGTAAGGTAATCAATCGGCCACTTCTTTGCTTGCTAATAAGTTGGTATCATTAATTGGTCCTCCCTCTGTCTAGTGACTGTCTTTGGTGATTATATGTCTATAATAGGCTCCTTTTTATAAGGCTGTATTCCTAGAAACATCTTGATGGTTATATGTCTAGTAATTCCACAGTCATTTGTTTAGCGCCTCTAAGAAGTCAAGTACTATTGCAGGTTTGTGGAAATATAAAGGCAAACAAGATAATCTTTGCCCTGTACTTAAACAGTTTTGTTATCAGATAGATGGAAGGTAGTGATAAAACTGTGGTTGCATTACTCTTGAATATTGTAGAATTAGGTTCGTGGAACAAATGTTTTGAAAAATACAGATTAAGCATTCCTCATCTGAAAATCTGAAATTTGAAATGCTCCAAAATCTGAAACTTCTTGAGCACCAACATGATGTCACAAGTGGAACATTTCCTATATAAGTACTTAATGCAAATTTTGTTTCAAGCACAAAATTATTAAAAATATTGTATAAAATTATCTCCAGCTTATGTGTATAAGGTGTATTTGAAGCTTAAGTGAATTTTGTGTTTAGATTTGGGTCCCATTGTGTGTATGCTAATATTGTAAAGTCAGAAAAAAATTTCATTTTGGATAAGGATTACTCAGCATGTAGCATTATTTTTCAGCTCACTTCATATTGAAATGCATTATCAGACACTACCACTAAAAGTATAGAAATATTTTTATTCTGGAATTTGTTATTAATATTTTTTCTTCATATGTAACTAGCTTTTGATAAAAAATAAATATCACTGGAGAAGCATTTAACTCCTTTTTTTTTTTAGTGTATGTGTGGCTCTTGGGTATTATTGTTACCCTAATTTTACTTTTTGTAATTTATTTAAAATAAGTATAATATTAGAGCATTTTTGATTTAAAATTTGGTAGGAACTGACAAGATTGGTAAGAATTAGTAAGGACATTTCAATACATATATAGAAATAATTTTTTAAAAAAGATATAAAAGAGACCTCACAGGTCATCTTACCGGTGATTTTAAAATTCTGTTTGGAAGAGCTGTAGTGTTCTGTTGTGCTGCTGAAATGCATCGGGATCTGCTGAGGAGGGAAACTGCCTGAGGGTGTGACCTTGTGGCTTCTACATCCTCTTCCCCTTTCAACCCAAGTAGCTCCAGTATTATCATTTATATATTGATGATAGATGTATACTTTTTTCTTTAAATAATATTTATTCTTATAAAATATAAGTATATAACCAGTACTGTTCCCTCATTACGGTGACCGAATTACAGAGTACCAGAGAATTAAAGGTCACTGTAACCCTGATTTCCTAATGTCATTTTAGCACTGTTCAGTTAAATTATACTGCCTCCATGTGGCTTTAGGAATATTAAAAATGTTAGTGAGCCATTTTATATAATGAGCACTCGAGACTACATGAATCAGACATTAAGAAGACTTCATAGACAGTATTAATATGAAGACTTGGCATGATGTTTAAATGCAAGTGATTTGACGTTGGTATTTGTTTTATATATAACTTTTTTTTTTGAGTACTGGAAATGTTCATAATTGAAACCCAAATAAGTTTTTGTAATTTTCAGAGTTTGTTATTTGAGTTGTGCCCTTGAACTCCTAAAATATGTTAAAGATCACTTCTAGAGAACAGAACATGCTTCATTGGTTTCTCATATGCCATATAAGCTAAATAAACTGATTAAGGGCAGAAAATAGTTCTTATCTTTGAGTTTCTACCCGATTTCTCATTAAATGTTTGGTTAATATGTAGTTTTTTGAGTGTTTATAGAACTTTTGTTTGTTCTTTGGCATTAGAAAGTTCCCATTAGTGTCTGCCTTCTCATTTAACAATGAAATTAAAACCAAGGTGACTTATTATGATTTGTAATGACAGTTAATGAAATGAACAACTGTAATTGTGAAACAGCCTTTCTTTTTTTTTTTGGAATGCATTTTTATGTGGTCTGAGTTGTTCTGGATTTGACTTTTTGACAGGATGAATTAAGATTCTTTATTATAAAATTTAGAATTTTCTGCCATAAACATAGACCAATAACAAATTATGCTACTCTTGCTAATAACAGCAATAAGGCAATAGTAATTTAAAAAATTTAATTAATGACCTCTAGGCAGAATATTTAATGACCACCAAACCTAACGATTTTAAAAGAGTCTATTGGCCACGCTCGGTGGCTCAGCCTGTAATCCCAGCACTTTGGGAGGCTGAGGTGAGTGGATTGCCTGAGTCCTCGATTTCGAGACCCGCCCGGGCAGCTTGGCGAGACCTCGTCTCTACAATAAATCAAAAATTAGCCTGGCACGCCTGTAGTTCTAGCTACTTGGAAGGATGAGGCAGAAGGATTGCTAGAGCCCAGCAGGTCAAGGCTGCGGTGACTGGGAGCGTGTCACTGCACTCCAGTCTGGGCGACAGAGTGAGACTCCAACTCCAAAAAAAAAAAGTCTATTTAGATTCAAGAAATATTAGGGCATTGAAAACTTAGACTAGCACAGTCTACTCTTTTTTCTAAGGTCCCAGTATATTTCTCAGCTCCTGATAATTCTTTTCACAGATCTAATAAATGACAAATTGATTATTAAGCCAAACTGAAGCTTAATCTCACTCTATCTTTCTTTAAAAATTGTTTGCAGGAGAGGTCTGCTCACAATTTATATGGCCAACTTGGTAAGTAAATTTTTTTTTTTTTTACCTTTGAGGTTTTTCCATATGCTTAATCTTTTATTTTTAAATCATGTTTCTTTAGGAAAAGAAAGAAAAACAAGGAAGCCACTTGAATTTGAGGACAATTTTCTTTGTCTTAAAGGACAGATTGAAATTTTGAAAAGAGCTGTGATATACCATCTTATTTGTTCTTGTCCATATATAGGATTGAATTTCACTTATTTTAGAGGGAAAATCATTCATTGTCTCATGTCTTTGTAACTCTTTTTTCCTTTTTTTTTTAGTCAGAGTCTTATTGTTGCCCAGGCTGGAGTGCAATGGTGCAATCACAGCTCACCACAGCCTTGACCTCCTGGGCTCAGGCAATCCTTTTGCCTCTGTCTCCTGAGTAACTGGTACTACAGGCATGCACCACCATGCCTAGCTACTTTTTTGAATCTTTTGTAGAACTGAGGTTTGGCTATGTTTCCCAGGCTGGTCTCTAATTCCTGGGTTCAAGCAAGCTTCCTCTCAAAGTGCTAGGATTACAGTGGAAGCCCATGTGCCTGGCCTCTTTTTTTTTTTTCTTTAAACTTAGGTCTTCATCTTTGATAGTCTCTCCTGCTTTCTCTCTCTATATGTACATTATGTGCGTGTGTTTGTGTGTGTGTGTTCATGTGCGCATGCATGTTGAAGTTTATGTTCTGCCTCTGTTGCTGTTTCTTATGGACTATATAACTTAAGAGTGGTTTTTTATCATATATTTTTTCTTTTACATTAAAACTATCTACAAACACTCAGCATATTTAGTAATATAATTAACTAGACCTTGACATTTTTGCTTATAGAAATTAAGTTAATATTATCTGGTCTGATATTCTTTAAAGTAAATATATAATCTAGGTTATGTAAATGATACTGTCAAGTTAATATTTTAAAAACATATTTACATTAAAATCTTTTAAGGTTGTGTAATAGAATTGATTGGCAGCGTTAAAATCGTCAACTGAAAAGAGATAATTATTTACCTACGATTAGATTCTTGAATTCTGTAACAACAGTATATTTGAGAGTTATATTTAGCAATTCATTTCAATTATAAAATATTTTATTTTTACTCGATATTTTCCATATGGTATTGTGCTTGATGCTAGTAAGCAAGATAGAGATAGCTTTCGCATTTAAGGAGTTTACTGAATAATGGAGAAGTTACAGGAGAAATAGTAAGGTGTGACAAGGGCTGAAAGATGAAATATAGGAGCCTGCAGAAACCATCCTATCACCAAACTATCCTGGGTGGGAGGGATTGGGTCAGAAAAGATTGGTTTTAATTCTTTTGAGTAATAGATCTCTTTGAGAATATGATGACAGATATGGATATTTACAGAAAATTGCTCATATACAAAAAGATACTCAAGTTTTCATACAATTTCAGAGATTTCATGTACCACCAATTAAGAAAGACTAGACTATGCCATCAGGTAAGTTTTTTTTCTTTTTAAACTGCAGAAAACTAGGTGCTGTAAGCTCTTTTAATTGCAATGAGATGGGAATTTCAGGACATCAGGAGAGCAGAGCCTACTTAAAAGATTTACTTTTTGTGTTTATTCTTGAAAGAATTATTACTAGACTGTAAGCTCTTGAGCACCCAAAGAGACTAGAGATATGATAAGTATTTGTTGAATTAACAATAATCTTGCTGAGTATAGAATTCTACATTGACAATGATTTAACATTCTTTTATCTGTTCTCTGTTGATATTTTTTGGAATCTGTTGTCAGTCTGGTTTTACTTTTTAGGTAAGCTTTTTTTCTTAACTTTTAAAAATATTTTCTTTTGAAGAATTTATTTTTAGTGTGTTGGGTTCACTAGGAAGGAGACATATTTTTATTTAGTTTGATCGGGACTCAGTTTGCTTCTGCAGTCTGAGGACTAATGTTTAGTTCTGGAATTAAATTCTTTTCTATTCTTTCTTTGAATCTTGTTTTTCCTGTCTCTATGTTCTATTATTTCGGAACTCCTTTAGATGTATGTAAAACCTTTTTATTTTCCTCTTCATGTTTTCTTAAATGCTTTTAAATATTTTTCTATCTTTTCATCACTTTGTGGTGAATTCTAGTTATCTCTTTAGATCTGTCTTCAGGTTTAACTCAACTAGTTACCTGTTTTTAATGTGCTGTTTAACCTTTCACTAAAAGGTTTCAATTTTAAAAAGGTGATATATACCTTAAATAACATAAAATCTAGAAAAGTTACATAATATTTTTATTAAATAATCATTTAACACATTTCTGTAGTACTTTTTTCATTATTTTTTGGTAACACATTATTTATTCCTTTTTAAAAATTTTTTTTTTTGAGTTGGAGTCTTACTCTGTCACCCAGACAGGAGTGCAGTGGCCGCTCCTGGCCACCACAGCCTCGACCTGCTGGGCTCCGGCGATCCTTCCGTCTCAGCCTTCCAAGTAGCTGGAACTACAGGCGCGTGTTACCATGCCTGGCTAATTGTTTTTTATTTATTGTAGAGGTCTCGCCAAGTTGCCGAGGCGGGTCTCGAACCCGCTGGCTCAGGCAATCCACTCACCTCAGCCTCCCAAATGTGCGGGATTACAGGCTGAGCCACCGAGCCCAGCTTAAAAAAATTTTTAAAAATTTTAAACATGTGGGGTACAATTCAGGGTTAGGTATACAAATGTTCATTATGCAGGTACCCTTGTTGATGAGGTGTACTCCTCTCTTCCCCAGGCAGATTCCCACTACTGCCAATCTCGCTTTCCTGCTCCCCTCCTGGCAGTTTTGCACTACTGCCAATTCTTTTCTTATAGTATTAGGATAATTGTTCAAGGTGTGCTTATGTGTGGGAACATGTGATACTCTGTTCTTTATTTCTGTGAAATATCACTCAGTATTATAGACTAAGTCCATCCAGGTTGCTGTGAAGTTCATGATTTTGTTCTTTTTTTTTGAGTTGGAGTCTCACTCTGTCGCCCAAACTGGAGTGCAGTGGCCACTTCTGGCCACCACAGCCTCGAACTGCTGGGCTCCGGTGATCCTTCCGCCTCAGCCTTCCAAGTAGCTGGAATTACAGGCATGAGCTACCACACCAGCTGATTTTTTGATTTTTTGTAGAGATGAGGTCTCACTGCCCAGGCAGGTCTCGAAGCCCGGGCTCAGGCAATCCACTCACCTCAGCCTCCCAAAGGCGCGGGATTACAGGCTGAGCCACCGAGCCCGGCTTGTTCTTCTTTATGGCTACGTAATAGTCCATCATTTATATGTGACACATTTAAAAAAAATCCAGTCCTCTATTGATGGGCAGCATGGTTGGTTCCATGTTTTTGCTACTGCGTTAAAATTGATATTTTAATAATGCTGCGATAAACATGCATGTGCAGGTATCTTTTTTATGGAGTAATTTGAGTTCTTCCAGGTATATTCCCAGTAAGGGCATTGCAGGGTCATATGGAAAGTCGATTTTTAGATCTTTAAGGAATTGTCACACTGTATTCCACAGAGGCTGTACTAGTTTAAACTCCCACCAACAGTGTAGAAGTGTTCCCTTTCACCGCATCCTTTCTAGCAGCTGTAGTTTTTCAGTCATTCATGATAGCCATCCTGACTGGAGTTAGGTGGTATCTCAGTGTAGTTTTAATTTGCATTTCTTTGATAACTAGTAAGGCTGAGCATCTTTTCATTTATCTGTTGGCTGTTTGCATGTCCTCCCCTGAACTGTCTATTCATATCTTTTGCCCACTTTGTAATGGAGCTGTTTGTTTTTTTCTTTTCAGCATGTTTGAGTTCCTTGTGGATCCTAGATGTTAGGCCTTTGTCAGTCATACAGCTGGCAAATATTTTTTCCCAGTCTGTGGGCTGTCTCCCTGCTCTGTTGATGGCTTCTTTGGCTTTGCAGAAGCTTGTCAGTTTGATGAAGTCCCACTTGTCTATCTTATCTCTCAGGGCATGGGCACTTAGAGTTTTGATCAGAAATTGTTTGCCAGTTCCAATTTCCGTAAGGGTATCTCCTGCATTTTCTAAGGTTCTTATAGTTTGAGGTTTTACATTTAGGACTTTGATCCGTTTAGAGTTGATTTTTGTGTATGGTGGTAGGTAAGAATCTTGTTTTAATCTTCTGTGTGTAGTCAGCCAGTTTTCCCGGCACCATTTACTGAATAGGTTCTCCTCTCCCCAGTTGTTGGTGGTGGAGGCTTTGTCAAAGATGAGTTGGTTGAGAAATTGAGGTTTTGCTTCTGGAATCTCTATACTGTTCCATTGGTCGATATGCCTGTTCTTGTACCAATACTAGGCTGTTTTGATTATTGTAGCTTTATAATAGAGTTTAAAGTCTGGGAGTGTGATATCTCCTGCTCTGCTTTTTTTGCTGAGGATTGTTTTGGTGATTTGTGGTCGTTTATGTTTCCATATGAATTCCTGTATTGTCTTTTCCAGGTTTGAGAAGAATGCTGCTGGCAATTTAATGGGTATTGCATTAAATCTGTAGATGGCCTTGGGTAGGATGGACATCTTGACAATGTTGATTCTTCCAAGCCATGAGCATGGTATATTTTTTCATTTGTTTGTGTCATCTTTGATTTCTTTGAACGATGTTTTGTAGTTTTTATTGTAAAGGGCTTTCATGTCTCTGGTTAGGAAGATGCCAAGGTATTTGATTTTTTTCCTGGCTATTGTGAAGGGATTGTGCTTTTTGTTTAGGTTTCTGTTTGTTTGTTGTTGGTATATAGGAATGTGACTGACTTTTGTGCATTTATTTTATACCCTGAAACTTTGCCAAAGGCCTTTATCAGTGCAAAGAGGTTTTTGACAGATTCTCTTAGGTTTTTGAGGTATAGAATCATGTCATCTGCAAAGAGGAATAACTTAACATCCTCTTTTCCTGTTTGGATACTGCTGATCTCCTTTTGTTGTCTGATTGCTCTAGCTAGGGCTTCTAAAACTATGTTGAAAAGGAGGAGTGAGAGTGGGCTTCCTTGTCTTGTTCTGGTTTTCAGGGGGAATGGTTCCAATTTCTGTCTGTTTAGCAGTATGGTGGCTGTGGGTTTCTCGTAGATGGCTCTTATTATTTTGAGGTATGTTCCATCTACGCCCAGATGTTTGAAGGTTTTTATCAAGAAGAGGTGCTAGATTTTATCAAAAGCTTTTTCTGCATCTAATGATATAATCATGTGGTTTTTGTTTTTACATCTGTTGATGTATTTAATTACCTTTATCTTATGAATGTTGAACCAGCCCTGCATCTTAGGGATGAAGGCTGCTTGGTCATGGTGGGTGATTTTTGAGGTGTGCCAGAGACCTGCTCCAGCCGGGTTCAGGGTACCCCAAAGGTGGAGACCGCATCGGTGATTGGGGGGAAGAAGAAAGAGAGAAAGAGAGAGAGAGAGAAAGAAAGAGACTGGACTCTGGTCTAGTGCAGAAGCGATGTGTGTTATTGGGAATTACAACGGGTCTTTTATACACAAAGTCAGATGTGGGAGGGGCGTCCCCCACCCACCAGAAGCCTTAATCCATGAAAACTTAATCAGTGATTGCCTTTAAACCCTTTTTATATGATAATCTTAAAATCACATAACAAAGGATAACCTAATCCGTGACTGACATATTCTATAAACCTTTTTCATCCTAAGCTGATTGATTTATGCCAAGTTAAGCAATTCTATAGAAGCTTAAGTATTTACAAAATGAAAGTGGCCCATCCCAGAATGTTTGGAATGTGGCCCAGTCCAAAGTTCACAGTGGGCTACCTGCAAGTAACCCAGCCGCATTCTTTCAACAAAATGGCTGTCTTCTAAAACTATATTCTACAATTTACACCTTCAATAAATCCTAAGATCATGACCCAGAAGCCTGTGACCAATACTAAGGCTCTTAGATGTGACACGAGTTTGAGTTATACGTTGTGTGAAAGCCAAAACTGCAGTTTGAGGAAGAATGGGAGCAATGAGCTTCTAAAGTTAGCTTGTGTTCATCCCGGTCTCAGAGTTTTTATGTTTTGAGCTCACAGGAGGTTAATCTGGTTAGTGCTGGGTAGAAAGGGGTAGGAAATGGGGTCAATAGCTCCCGAATGCATCCTAGTGGTCTCGGGATCAACGGCCCTTCCTAATCCCTAACACTCAGTGGGCCTCTGTGGCCGGCTCCCAACAGAGGTGTGTTGGTGGATCCAATTTGCTAGGATGTTGTTGAGAATTTTAGCATCAATGTTCATCAAGGATATTGGACTTTAGTTCTCTTTCTTTGTTGGATCTTTACCTGGTTTGGGTATCAATGTGATGGTAACTTCATAAAATGATTTGGGAAGAGTTCCATTTTTCTTGACTGTGTGGAATATTTTCAGTAGGACAGGTATCATTTCCTTTTTTTATGTTTTGTATACTTCTGCTGGAAAGCCATCTGGTCCAGAACTTTTTTTTTGGTAGGTAATGTTTCCTGGATTTTTATTGGTCTTTTTAGGGTCTCGATTTCTTCTTGTTTCAACTTGGGAAGGTTGTGTGATATCAGAAAGTCATCCATTTCCTTTAGGTTTTCAAGTTTGTTTCCATATAAGTGTACATAGTAGTACACTTTTGTTTTTCTTTGGAGTCAGTAGTGACTTGACCTTTTGCATTTCTGATTGTGTTTATTTGGAATTTATCTCTCTTTTTCTTGGTCAGTCTAGCTAGGGAACCATCAGTCTTGTTTATCCTTTCAGAAAACCAGCTTTTTGTTTCATTGATTTTTTTTTTTTTTGTATTATCTTTTTGTCTTCTATGTCCCTAATCTGGACTTTTATTTTGGTGATCTAGATTCTTCTTCTGAAGTTAGGGTTTTGGTGGTATAGCTTTTCCAGCTCCCTTAGATGATTTGTTAGGCTGTTAACGTGTGATCTTTCCATTTTCTTTATATGTGTTTTTAGAGATATGAATTCCCCTCTTAGTACTGTTTTCATGGCATCCCAGAGGTTTTGGTAAGAGGTTTCTTTGTTTTCATTTGTTTCTTTTGACCTCTGTTTTGATTTCCATGTTGACCCAGGAATTCTTTAGCGTCATTCTGTTTAGTGTCCATGTCTTTGTGGATTTTTGGGGAACTTTGTTGGTGTTTATATTTATTTTTATTCCACTGTGGTGTGAGAAGGTGCATGACAGGATTTCAACCTTGTGAAATTTGTTTATACTTGATTTATGGCCAAGGATTTGGTTGATCTTAGAGTGCATTCCATGTGGTGATGAGTAGAATGTATATTCCATGGTTTTAGGGTGGAATATTCTGTAGGTATCAATTAAGTTCATTTGGTCAAGCATCCCATTGAGGTTCTGGATCTCCTTGATTTTTTGTCTTGATGATCTGTCTAGTGTCATGAGTGGGGTATTTAAGTCCCTAGCTATGATAGTGTTAGAGTCAATATCTTTTTTTAGTTTTCCTAGAAGCTGCTTTATGAAAGTTGGTTCTCCTCTGTTCGGTGCATATATGTTTAGGATGGGTATTTCTTGTTGATGGATTGAACCATTTATTGTTTTGTAGTGACCTTCCATATCTTTTTTAAATTTTTGATAGATTAAAGGGTATTTTTGATATTAAGATTGTGACTCCTGCTTTCTTTTGTGTTTCATTCACCTGAAATTTTGTTTCCCATTCTCTTACTTTGAGTTTGTGAGTGTCCTTTCTGGTGAGATGAGTTTCTTGGAAACAATATATTGCTGCCTCATGATATTTTATCCATTTTGCCATTCTATGTCTTTTCAATGGTGCATTTAATCCATTCACATTCAGGCTAATTATTGAAATGTAAGAGTTTATCTCTGTCATGAGGTTCTTATAGTTTGTTGTTATTGTTGCTGTTTGTTTTCTTTCTTTTCATTTTTGGGTTGATTCATGTGTGTTTTCAATCTTTTCCCTGCATTCTTGTGAAGATCCTTGTTGTTCTTTTTTTCCTTTCTTCTGTGTTTAATACTTTCTTAATTGTTTCTTGTAGAGATGGTCTGGAGGTAGCATAAGCTCTTAGGGATTGAATGTCTGGGAAAGATTTTGATTCTCCATCATAGATAAAGCTTAGCTTAGCTGGGTAGGTAATTCTTTTTTTTTTGAGTTGGAGTCTCACTCTGTCACCCAGACTGGTGCAGTGGCTGCTCCCGGCCACCGCAGCCTCGACCTGCTGGGCTCTGGCAATCCTTCCACCTCAGCCTTCCAAGTAGCAGGAACTACAGGCATGCACTATCACACCCGGCTAATTTTTTTGATTTATTGTAGAGATGAGGACTTGGCCTGCCCAGGCAGGTCTTGAACCTATGGGCTCAGCCAATCCACTCACCTCAGCCTCCCAAAGACACGGGATTACAGGCTGAGCCACCGAGCCTGGCTGGTAATTCTTGGTTGAAATTGTTTATCTTTGAGAACTTTGAAGATTGGGCTCCAAGCTCTCCTTGCCTGAAGTGTTTCTGTGGACAAGTTTGCTGCTATTCTAATTGGTCCTCCCCTGTAGGTAGTCTGACCTTTTTCTCTTGCTACCTTTAGGATTTTTTCTTTCATACCTACTTTGTGAAGGTGAATTACTATGTGTCTAGGAGTGGTCTACTCATTTGTCATCTTGCAGGGGTTCTCTGAATCTCTTGTGTTTGAATGGTGGCATCACTGACGAGATGAGGGAAATTTTTTGCATAATTTCATGGAATGTTTGTTCCAGTGTGGTCTCTGTCTCTCTTTCTGCTTCAGGTAGTCCAATTAATCTTACGTTTGACCTCTTGAAATATTCACTCATCTCTTAAAGATCTTACTCTGTCTTTTTAAGCTTCTTTTCTATTTTTTTGACAGTTTGGGTTAGTTCCATATTTTGGTCCTCATGCTTTGAGATTCTTTCTTCTGGTTGACTAATTCTGCTTTCCATGCTTATCAGTTTGTTGTTTGTCTCATTCACTGTCTTCTTTATTGCTGTTATCTCAGTCATCAAGTCCTTCATTCTTTCCTTTTGGTTTTTTTGGGTTGTAGTCTCACTTTGTTGCCCAGACTGGCACGTTCCCAGCCACTGCAGCCTTGATCCACTGAGCTCTGGTGATCCTTTCGCCTCAGCCTTCCAAGTAGCTGGAACTACAGGCGTGTGCTACCATGCCCGGCCAATTTTTTGATTTATTGTAGAGATGAGGTCTCGCCAAGTTGCCCAGGTGGGTCTCGAACCCGCGGGCTCAGGCAGTCCACTCACCTCAGTCTCCCAAACACGGGATTACAGGCTGAGTCACTGAGCCTGGCTCATTCTTTACTCTTATCTCTCCTTGATTCTGTTTATTGTCTCTCTTAATGTCTTGCTATTTGAGTTTGTGGTTTGTGACCAGTCATCCTGGGGACTCTTCATTGTTTGTGTTCTGAAGTCAGTATTCTCATTAGCTGACCTCCCAGTGGCCTGTGTGAAATCTATATTTTTCTTTTGGTTTTTCTTCATTTGTGTAGTTTTTCTTCCCTACTTTTCCCCCCCTCTTCTTTAATTCTGTTGTTCAGGGATGGGGGAGTAGCTTTTACTTCTATTTGCTCAATATCCTATTCTTCCTTATGTAGATCCTCTGGCTTTGTTCAATTCTGAAGCTGGACTGAGGTGGAGGGACTGTGATTTTTTGCAGTCTTGAGATTTAATTACAGGGGGAGCTACGATTCAGAAGCTATCTACAGATCCCTAGATCTTAAGACTTAGAAGGAGCCTGTGAAACTGACTGGTCTTTATGCCTTTCTGGCCTTCTCTTGGACTACAGTGCTCTCTCCTTCCGCCACACTGTCCCCTCTGACATTCAGTGAGCATGCTTTCTCTTCAGGATCTTGACATTTACTGTTCTGTTTTGAGCTCTTATCCCCCAATATTTGCTTGTCTGGCTATTTTATTTACTTTATTAATACTCTGCTCAAATGTCACTGTTGTGAGTCCTTCTATATCTGTCTCACATAAAATAAGTCACCCTTCATATCACGCACAGCCCTGCAGACCCAGACCATGTATTTCTTTAATGCACTTTATCAACATCTGACATAGTTTTTTTGCTTGTAATCATATTGTCTGTCTTCTTAACCCTGGAATTTGAGCTCTGTGAATGTAGGCTTTTTGTGTGTTTTATATATTGCTGAATAATGCCTAAAACTGTTCCTATGCCATAATTTGTTAAATGAATCATAGATGTGTTTACTAAAGAAAAGAATTTATAGGAGAAATACCAAGTTATATCTAGATGTTTATTTAAAAGCTTTAAAAAATATTACTTATCTTACTTTTTAAGTAAAACTTTGCTTTATTTGGCTGCATTATTGTTATATTTTTTATTAAAAGATACAAAGATAGAAAGTTAGTGGTTGTGGTACTTAAAGTATGTGAATTAGTTTGAACTGAATTCCTATTTTGCCAGCTTATGGTAGAAATTAAATAACCAGCTTATGGTAGAAATTAAATAACTGGGGGTAATCATCTACTTAAACTTAAGTTTTTAAGTGAAAACAAATGCCACAACCTGAAAAAAAATCAAATGATAAAACTTGATTATGTATTATTTATTCTATAGAACAAAGTATTTTAGCTTATTATGCTACTTTCTTTTCTTATTTTTCAAAAAAACTTTAAAGTATTCTTCCTGCATACTAGAATGAGTTTGAGTTTTTATGTATTTTTTTTAGCCATTTACTTGCTTTCCTATACTAGCACATGACATATACCTTAATACCCAAATACTATATGTATTTATATACTTATTTTTGAATTATAAGTAAGCTTTTTAAGATTGGTGTATGTTGCCTGGTTTAGATTGTAATTCATGGGCAGGAGACCTTTGACTTTTTGATATAATCAATGTTGGGGAGTGCACTTAAAATACTGTCTTTAAAAAAATTGAGCTTTGTATTTTAAAATAACTGTAGATTTATATGCTGTTATAAAAAATACTAGAGATACCATGTTTTCTTTACCCAGTTTCCCTCAATAGTAGCATTTGGAAGACTATAGTACAATATCAAAACCAGAATATTTAATTGGTACAATCCAGACAAAACCTTTCCCTCACCATAAGGATCCCTCTGTTCCCCTTTCATAGCCACACCTTCTTCCTCTCCTTGACCCCTGGCAACCACTAAATTATTCTGTTTTCTAAAATTTTGTCATCTTAATAAAATTTTAGAAATGGAATCATACATTGTGTAACCATTTAGGATTAGCTGCTTTTACTCAGCATGTTTTTCTGGAGAGTCATTCAAATTGTTGCATGTAACACTGGTTCATTCCTTTTTATTGCTGAGTAATATTCCGTGGTATGAATATACCCAGTGAAGGGCATTTGGCTTGTTTGTGATTTTTTAGCAATTACGAATAAAGCTGCTGTAAATATTCATATACAAGTTTTTAATATGAGCATGAGTTTTCACTTATCTGGGATAAATGCCCAGTAGTGTAGTTACTGGGTTATATGGTAGTTACATGTTTAGTTTTTAAAGAAATTGTCAAATTTTGGAGTGTTTTTGAGTGGTGGCTGTACTGTTTTGTTTTGGTAGGGTTCCCTTTCTAGAGCAAATCTTTGACTCTCTAATTTTTAAATGGAAAACTTTTTTGGGGGAAGTTACATTTTTCTGTTAAGTAATTTGTAATTTCTGTGTCCAAGTTAAAACATTTCAGTATTAGAAAAGTTTCTGGAAAATTGAAAAATTTGAAAATCATCCACCATGACTAAGTAGGTTTCAGCCCCAGGATGCTGGGCTGGTTCAACATCTGCAAGACCATAAATGTGATTAAATATATTAACAGATGTAAAAAAAAGAACCACATGATTATATCATTAGATGCAGAAAAAACTTTTGATAAAATCCACTATCTCTTCTTGATAAAAATCTGCAAACACCTAGACTGAGAAGGAATTTACCTCAAAATAGTAAGTGCCATCTACTATAAACCCATAGCCAGCATATTCCTAAATGGACAGAAACTGGAAACATTTCCCCTGAAAACTGGAACAAGATAAGGTTATCCACTCTCACCCCTCTTGTTCAACATTGTGTTGGAAGTCCTCGCTAGAGCTGTTAGACAAGAGAAGGAAATCAGGGGTATCCAAATAGGAAAAGAAGAAATGAAGTTATCCCTCTTTGCTGATGATATGATACTATACTTTGAAAGCCCAAGAGAATCTGTCAAAAACCTGCTTTCACTGATAAAGGTCTTTGGCAAAGTCTCGGGGAATAAAATAAATGTGCAAAAGACAGTTGCATTCTTATACACCAATAACAAGCCGGCAGAGAAGCAAATAAAAAGCACAATCCCATTCACGATAACCACAAAAAATATGAAATGCCTGGCATCCTCCTAACCATAGAAGTCAAAGACCTTGACAATCAAAACTAAAAAACACTGCTCAAAGAAATCCAAGAAGACACAAACAAATGGAAAAATATTTTGTACTCACATATAGGAAGAATCAACATTATTAAGATGTTCATTCTACCCAAGGCCATCTACAGATTCAACGCAATACCTCTTAAATTATCAACATCATTTTTCTCAGACCTGAAAAATGACAATACAGAAATTCACATGGAAGCATAAATGACTATGAATAGCCAAAATAATCCTCAGCAAAAGAAACAAATAATCCTCAGCAAAAGAAACAAAGAGGGATAACTTCACTTCTTCTTTTCCTATTTGGATACCCCTGATTTCCTTCTCTTGTCTAACAGCTCTAGCGAGGACTTCCAACACAATGTTGAACAAGAGGGGTGAGAGTGGATAACCTTATCTTGTTCCAATTTTCAGGGGGAAATGTTTCCAATTTCTGTCCATTTAGCAATATGCTGGCTATGGGTTTATAGTAGATGGCACTTACTATTTTGAGGTAAATTCCTTCTCAGTCTAGGTGTTTGCAGATTTTTATCAAGAAGAGATGGTAGATTTCACACTTCCAGAGTCTAAACTTTAGTATAAGGTTACAATAATCAAAACAGCCTGGTACTGGTACAAGAATAGGCATATGAACCAATGGAAGAGCATAGAGATTCTAGAAGCAGAACCTCAATTTTTCAACCAACTCATCTTCAACAAAACTTCCACCAACAACCACTGGGTAGAGAAGAACCTGTTCGGTAAATGGTGCTGGGAAAACTGGGTGACTATGTGCAGAAGATTCAAACAGGACCTCAACTTAAAAACTGAAACTATAAGAACATGGAAAATGCAGGAGACACTCTTATGAAAATTGGAACTGGCAACCAATTTCTGATCAGAACCCCAAGTGACCATACCATAAGAGATAAGATAGACAAGTGGGACCTCATCAAACTGAAAAGCTTCTGAAAAGGAAGAAACCGTCAAGAGAGCAGGGAGACATCCCACAGAGTGGGAAATGATATTTGCCAGTTGTATATATGACAAAGGCCTAAGATCCAGGATCTACAAGGAACTCAAATGTGGTGAAAGGAAAAAAACAAACAGTCCCATTACAAAGTGGGCAAAAGGTGTGAATAGACATTTCTCAAAAGAAGATATATGGGCAGCCAACTGACACATGAAAAAGTACTCAGCCTCACTAATCATCAGAGAAATGCAAATCAAAACCACATTGAGATATCACCTAACCCCAGTAAGAATGACCATCATTAATAAGACAAACAACAACAACAGATTCTGGTGAGGATGTTGAGAAAAAGGAACACTTCTATACTCCTGATGGGAATGCAAACTAGTGCAGTCTCTATGAAAACAGTATGGTGATTTCTAAAAGAGCTAAACCTTGACCTTCCATATGACCCAGCAATCCCCCTATTGGGAATATACCCAGAGGAACTGAAATCATTCTACAAAAAAGGTACTTATACATGCATGTTTATTGCAGCATGATTCACAATTGCAAAAGCATGGAACCAACCATGCTGCCCATCGAAAGTAGACTAGGTGGGACGTGGTGACTCACACCTATAATCCCTGTACCTTGGGAGGCCAAAGTGAGAGGATTTCGTGAACCTGCAGGTTCGAGACCCAGCCTGGCCAACTTGGCAAGACCTCATCTCTACAATAAATCAAAAAATTCTCTGGGCATGGTGGCACATGCCTGTAGTTCCAGCTTCTTGGAAGGCTGAGGCTGAAGGATCGCCTGAGCCCAGCAGGTCAAGTTGCGGTGGCCGGGAGCATGCCACTGCCCACCAGCCTGAGTGACAGAGTGAGACTCTAACTCAAAAAAATAAAGAAAAAAAAGAAAGTGGACTGGATTAAAAAAACGGGGTACATATATACAATGGAATATTATGTAGCCAAAAAAAAGGACAAACATAGGGATTTTGCAGCTACTTGGATGGTGATCTTTCACAGCTCAGTGATCTTTCACAGAAACAAAGAACATTGTACCACATGTTCTCGCTCATAAACAAAACCTGAACATTTACTATAATACTATCAGAAAGTGATTGGCAGGAAGGGATATTCCTGGTATGGGGTGGTGGTGTGGGGGGCACAATATCAGTAAGGATACCTGATCTGAAATCAGGCAAAGTGGGGACCAAAGGGAGATCCAAACTTTACAATGATCACTTGTATACCTAATCCTGAATTGTACCCCACATCTTTAAAGTAAAAATAATAAAAAAGCACAGTATTTTAGAATTTAAAAATTGATAGTAAATTGGTTCTTGAAGGTGAAAATGAATAAAAGGTGTTAGATAAATAATTAAGTACTTTCTTTTTTTTTTTTTTTTTTTTTTTGGAGTTGGAGTCTCACTCTGTCACCCAAACTGGAGTGCAGTGGCCGCTCCCGGCCACCGCAGCCTCGACCTACTGGGCTCCGGTGATCCTTCCGCCTCAGCCTTCCAAGTAGCTGGAATTACAGGCATGCACTACCACGCCCGGCTAATTTTTTGATTTATTGTAGAGATGAGGTCTCGCTGCCCAGGCGGGTCTCGAACCCGCAGGCTCAGGCAATCCACTCACCTCAGCCTCCCAAAGGCACGGGATTACAGGCTGAGCCACCGAACCCGGCTAATTAAGTACTTTCAATGTCATCTTCCCAAGATGTAGGTATGAAATTATGGGAAAATTTTCCTGGGACTAAAATGCCTGAACTAATTACCTACATGAACACTTGCTGTTAGTATTCAACTTTATGACAGTATAATTTAAAAGAGAGCACATAAACAAAATTTGCATTTACATTTCCTTTTATTATGCTGGTTGTGCAGATTAGTAAGTTTTGTAGTCTTTCAAAATTCATCATTTGCTGCTAATTTAAAATGTGATGTCAAGTGTAATTTGTTCATTTGTGTTTAGTTTAATTATAAGATAAATAATGCAAGACATTTAAACATCCTTCTCATAGTCTTTTTGAAAATTTCTCTCTGATTTCGTTTATGCCACCAAACATTTAATAGTGTATGCATTTTAAAATTGTGAAGATATATCTAGTAGGTTTGTCTCTAGCATTTGTTTTTATAAAATGTTAAACATTCAGTGTCTTTGATTAAAACATCTGTATTTGATTGTTCAAACATAATGTTTGAAGATGTTGATTCATGTGTTTTCTTATAAGGCTACTTCAATTTAATTGGATTTAGCAGGTAATTATTATATTTGTCAGTGCTTTACTAGGCACATGAGGATACAAAAGAAATACAAAACTGATTGTAAACTAGTTGTAAAAATTTGACAGATGAACCCAAAATAAATGAAAGTATTAAATTAAAAAAAATTATAAACACCCTGTCTCTAATTGTTCCCCTTAGCCTTCCCTGTCCAGAAAATGGTAACAACCATTCATTTATTTTCTCATGTCAGAAAACGTTAGAAGTTTAATTCTTTTTTTTCCTATATACTTCTAATCCAACACATCAGGAAATTTTATTCTACCTTTAAAATTTATTCTGGGTCTTACGATGTCTTACAACTCCATGGTTATAACTAGTCTAAGTTCTAACATCTCTTGCCTGAGCTATCTTAATAGTGTAACTGGTCTACATCTTGCCGCTCTTGTCTCCCTGTAGTATGTCTTCCACACGGTATCAGAGTCATTAGAAATACAAAATAGAGCTTGTTGTTCCCTGGCTTAGGACAAAATTATGAATTTAGGACAAAATTACGAACAATTATCATAATACTATAAAAAAGGAATTGGCAGTAGTGGGAAACTGCCAAGGAAGGGAGGGAGAGTGGCACACTTTATCAGTAAGGATACCTGATGTCAAACTAGGCGAAGTAGGGACCAAAGTGAGACCCAAACTTTACGTGTATAATGACCGTGTATAATGACCATGTATATCTAATCCTGAATTGTACCCCACATACTTAAAATAAAAAAATAGAAAAAAAAAAAAGAATACAAACAATAAATGCTAAGTATTATCATTATTTTAAAGTCAGATGAGATGGTTGCTTTCTAGTTTGGAGAAAATATTTGTATTTAATAAATGATGCTAAATAATGAGGTTAAAAAGTCAGTAAAGCCTTGCCTTCTTACTGCAGCCCAAATAAAATCGAGTGCCTTACTGTGGCTTACAAGGCTCTTTATGATAGCCTCTCCTTTTCTGACCTCATTCTTCTCTTTTATTACTTTGGCCTTCTTTCTGTCTGTTGAACATTGGAGGCCTGTTATTTCTTTACAGCAGATGCTTTTCCTTTTGTTTGGATACCTTTTTTGGGGGTAGCATCTTTTTGACTTCTCAATCCAGTGTTACCTGCTGAGAAAGCCCTACCTTATTAACTAGAGAAGTTTTCTCCCTCCTTCCTACTCTGTAACTCATACTTTTATGTTTTTCATAGCATTTATAAATACTGCAATTTTCTTTGTTAAGTTGTTTTTCTTCTCTCACTGTATATATGCTGTTTAAGGGCAAAGACTGTAGCTTGTTCATTGACATATCCCCAGGACTGAAAAGCAGTACTTAGCTTATAATATATGCTCAATAAATTATTGAATGAATGTAGCTTGGGGGAAAATACTCTTAAAATGGCAGGGATGAAAGAGAATGATTCTTTTCTTCTAATTTGTTGACTCTAATACCTATTCTTCCCTCCCCATTAGCTCCAAGATTCAAGGCCCTTTAAGCCAACCAAATGACCTTAACCTCCATACCGCCTTCCCCATCCCACAGGAAGGTAAATAAGTGAGTCAGTGGACCTGACTTTAGCTGAATTCCTGAACTAGTAGATGATTCCTTCCTTGGAAGCTTTCTTAGAACCGTCAGAATTAAGGATGATATTCCTGTCTCTATTATTTGATTCTTTTAATCACATTGGGAAATGTAAGTTTTTGGTACTTAATTTAATATTAAGTAATGTTGAGCTTTTATCTGTGCTTTGTAGATGGTAAGACACTTTGATATCCAGGGTGATTAGGTTCCTTAAAGTTGCCGTGGCTGGCTTGACACAAAGCCATAATACTTAGAGGGGATTTTCTTGGAGACTACGGCTAAGCTTGTGAGCACGAAAAGGGAGACCATTAAATAATTTCCTTAAATTGAGTGTTAATGGTGCCATTCTTTTTCTTCATTTGAGGCAGTTTCTATGATAGTCATGACTTTTAAAAAAATTATAGATACATTAAGAATAAAACAAGCTAAACTTTTTGAGAGGGACTTCTCATAAGAATTTTATAAACATCACATGATCTATTCTCTGACTGTAAATAGATATACTCTTATCTTTGGAAAAGGGACTCAGAGAGCTTTGCAGTAACTTGTTAAAGAAGAGTGACACAATTTGTTTACCTCATTTAATACCAAGAGTAACAAGACTTGCCACATGATGTTAAAGAACCCGTGACAATGAGGAGTTTTCCGGAGTCTTTTCTAAGATCAGGCTTAATGACATTGAATAAAGGAAGTGTCTTTTTCATGTTAACTTTGAAGAGCTAGGCCCTGAAAGTCTCTGTGGTTTTGTTCTTAACAATTTCTCCTTTGTATTCCACACTGGATGAGGATTTAAGACTATAAGGAGCTGGTTCACAAACTTGATCTTTATCAGAAGTATTGGCAGTAGCTTTTAAACACACAGATTCTCAGGCTAGACACCAGACCTACTGAATCAGAATCCTTTAGGGCTCAGGGAGCCCTCTCTCCCTCTGACTTTCTGTCTTTCTCTCCCCCCTTCTATCTCTCTTTTTTTTTTTTTGCCTCCCTTCCTTTAAATATTTCTAGGCAATTCTTTGTTTACTACCTGCTGTTTAATAGTATACTTGTGGAACTTTACTTGGAAAGAAAGTGAATCAATTTGGTGATCATTAAGATGGAGACTATTGGCTGGGTGCAGTGGCTCAAGTAATAATCCTAGCACTTTAGGAGGCCGAGGTGAGAGGATTGCCTGAGACCAGCCTGGGCAACTTGGTGAGACCTTATCTCTACAGTAAGTCAATAAATGATCCAGGCATGGTAGCGCACGTATGTAGTTCCAGCTACTTGGAAGGCTGAGGTAGAAGGATCATCTGAGCCCAGCAGGTCCAGGTTGCAGTGGCCATGAGCAAGCCACTGCACTCCAGCCTGAGCAACAGAGTGAGACTTCTACTTAAAAAAACAAAGATGGAGACTATTGATGTTAAGAGATATTCCTTATGGGAATTGTTCTAAGAAACTTAATTGAGAGGCTTAGGATTAGTTAATATTTTAAAATAGGCCAGGCTCAGTGACTCAGTCTGTAATCCCAGCACTTTGGGAGACCAAGATGAGTGGATTGCCTGAGCCGCAGGCTTGAGACCAGCCCAGGCAACTTGGCGAGACCTCATCTCTACAATAATCAAAAAAATTAGCCAGGTATGTTAGCGCATGCCTATAGTTCTGGCTATGTGGAAGGCTGAGGTGGAAGGATTGCTGGAGCCCAGCAAGTCGACACTGGGGTGGCTGTGAATGTGCCACTGCACTCTAGCCTGGGCGACAGGGTAAGACTCCAACTAAAAAAGAAACAAAAACAAAACCAAAACTATGAAGCCACATTTTGTGTGTGTGTGTGTGTGTGTGTGTGTGTGTGTGTGTGTATCTAAAACAGAAACCAGATTTGTCTTGTTAGGTTTTATTTGTATGGTTTTCAAATAACCAGTACTTGTATAGGAAACCCTTTAATTCTATTTTATTTATTATTTTTGAACATGAGGTTTTGTGAGTGAGGACATGGCAATATTATCATTATTGGTGCATGTAAGACTCTCTCTTCTTTTATTAGATAACTTAATACCATGTTTTCAAGATATATTCATATCTTGACATCATGTTTCCAAAACCTATGAGTGTTGTCTTATATACTTTCAATCCATTGTTTCTGATAACTGCATAGTGTGCCACAATAGCCATTCCTTATATAAGCTTTATAACAGCTTTACTGAAATATAATTAATAGCTGGGCATGGTGGCTCACACCTGTAATCCCAGAACTTTGGGAGGTGGAGTTGAGAGGATTCCCTGAATCCTGGGGTTGGAGGACTATCCTTAGCAACTTGATGAGACCTTGTCTCTACAGTAAATAAAAAAAAATTAGCTGATGTGGTGGTGTGCGCCTATAGTTTCTGCTACTTGGAAGGCTGAGGCAGAAGGATCCCCTGAGCCCAGCAGGTGCTGAGGTGGCTGTGAGTGTGCCATGCACTCCAGACAGAGTAAGACTGTGACTCAAATAAAAAAAAAAGAAAAATAAGAAAAAGAATTATAATTAATGCACCATAAAAATGTACCATTTTAGAGTTTCAGAGGTTTTTTAAAAAGTTCATTCAGAGTTGCACAATCATCACTACTATCTACTTTTCATTTACTACGTTTTACTTGTCCATTTTCTCAGCGATAGATCCAGATTGCATTCAACTTCTCAATATTGCAGACAATGCTGTAATGAACATCTGTGTACATGACTGTTTTGTTAATTTCTCTGGGTGTGCATGAATAAAGGCTCAGGAAATGGATTTTTTTCAAAGATCATGTACTTTTTGGTAAAAGAATACAATGAATTGGAATGTAAGAAAACAGTTTTTGTAGTGCATTTGGAAGTAGATTTATTGCTACTTTAGCAATAAATTTTATTCTCTGCTTCTTTGTTCTGTGCTTGTTTCTGTTTAAATAACTTGATTATTTACCTTATGGATTTTTGGGTTAGAGATTCAGTTTCAAAACTAGTAGAGATTCTGTTATAAATGACTTGACTGACTACTACAGGGCCAATTAGACAACAGGATAAAAAGATTGTAATTTGTCTTTGGGCTTCTGTTATCATCATATGTAGTCTATATGCACCTTTCTTTCTGTTTGCCACATAAAGATAATATAAAATACGTATATAAAATGGATAAAGAGAAATGTAAAGGAAAATCATTAAAATTAAATAAATAAATATAAAAGAAGCAAATGTGAAGCAGCAGACTTTTACCAAGGAATATAAATAAGAAAGATGAAAGAAAGCAGTATATAATAGTTAGAAAGGAAAATGCAAAATTCACCCCCACAAGACAAAAGCCAAACCCATAATAAGCACTTGGTGTCCTGACACTGGAAAGGGGATACCATTGTTTGAGTCTGTCTCTGTCTCCTATAAAATTCTTGTTGAAATTTAATTGCCATTGTAACTATATTAAGAGATGGGAGCTTTAAGAGGTGTTTAGGATATGAGAGGTCCACCTTCATGAATAGACTAATACTGTTGTTGTGAGACTGGTTCATTATATCAGGTGTGCGACCATTATCACAAGAGTGGGTTTGCCCCTCGTGTTCTCATTCTTCTCTCTCTCTTTCTCTCTCTGTCCCTCCCACTCTCTGTCTCTCTCTCTTTCCCCTTCTCTCTCTCTCTTTCACTATGCCCTTCTGCCATGTGATGCCTTCTGTCATGTTATGATGTAGCAAGAAGGTCCTCTCCAAGTGCTGGCACTTTGATATTGGACTCTTCAGCTTCCAGAACTGTGAGCCACTATATTTCTGTTTATTATAAATTACCTAGTCTCAGGTATTCTGTTACAGCAGCACAAAATGGAATACTAAAACTGAGGGTGTGGCTCTACATTACTGCTGAGTGGGAGTGAGGGTCTGATTTTCCGGGTGGTCTCCATTGACACCATTGGAGTTGGGGGAAAGCTGAGGCCTTGTTACCAGCTGATGAGGATGAAAGTCCCAACTCCCTACTTTGTCTTCTCTAATATAGTCTATTGGGTGCATTGGGATACACTGTTACAGCCTCATGTGGTTGGAAGTCCCAGGTTTCCCTCCTGGATGTTGTAAGTGGCACTAGAGCCACAGTCTCCCCCCTCCCCCCCACCATGGTATATGTTTGGAATAGAGTAGTTATTGTCTAAAAGTATATGTTTTGATAGGTTTCCCTTTTTCTGGTCATTTTGCAAGACAGAGCAGGTTTTGTTTTTTTTTTTTTTTATCTGGGCCTGTTAGCGTTTCTGGGTTGCCAGCTCCTTCAGTGCCAAGACTGGGATGTATAAGGCAAAAAGAAAACCTTGGAAATCACTACCACGTCATTCCTTGTATTCCAAGGTTCCTAGATGGTCTGCTTTCATTTTGCCTTTCAGAATCTTTCAGTATTTGCTTAACATATAATGTTCAGGTTTTTTAACTTTAGTTAGTGGGGTGAATAGGAAAAAAATATATATCCTGTCTTCTTATGTAAGTTTTGGAAATTCTTCTTCTTATGTAAGTTTTTAAGATAGTCAACAATTATCAAGCACATAAGAGAACAATGCATCAAGATCAAGAACTGGCAGTAATGATAAACAACAAAAACAGACATTCAGAGACTTAATGGATTGGAATTAATCTGAAAATGTTAAAAAAAAATGAGTGTGTTTATGACTATGTTTAAAATGAAAGATGACTTTTGATTTAGGACTAATTGGAGTGTCAGGGAACAGACTTATCTTTCTGTTTGAAACAACAGTAAATTAAATAACAAATTTCAAGACATTACACATTAAGCAATGAAGGATAGTGACCTCTGAGAAACTGGAAACAAATGAAATAAGCCTTGTGACTGCTTTGGCTTATGGCCTGAGAGAATTTCTGGGTGTGGAGCAGGAATATAGAACTGAGGTAGAGCCTGGCTGTATCCAAGAGTTAAGGAGACATAGCTGGGAGTCTAAGATGACAAGGAGACACAGAGAGGGGGAGTTCCAGAGATATGCAGAGGGATCAATTGTGTTTTCAGCTGAGTTCTGATCAGCACATGGATTTGAAAAAACTATCTGAGTCTGGGGGAGGAATCAGTCAAACCAATTAGAGGGAAAAATCCTCTGAGCTTTTGCAGGGTTAGGAATAGTTGCTCTTCCCACCTTTCAGAATACAAAATCTCATCAATTCACAGGGTGTTGGGAATAGTGCTCAGAAGGAATTTCACCTTACTGTGGGGCCAAAATAGCCCTAGACTAAACACTTGATTGGTGGCAACTGAAACAAACAAAAGCAAGACATGAAAGTATGGAGCTGTTTCCAAATAACTACATTCCAAAACAAATGTAAAGAAAATTTGTGGGAGTACAACAAGATCCAACTCAATAAGGTAAAATTCACAATGTCTGGCATCTAATAAAAAATTACCAAGCATGGAAAGAAGCTGGAAAGTATGACCCATAATGACAATAAAATCAATCATTTGAAATCAACTCAGAAGTGGTATCAGTGATACAATTAATAAATAAGGACATCAAAACATCAAAAATTACTGTATTCTTCATATTCAAGAAATGAGGGGAAAAATTTAATATGTCAAGCAAAGACATAGAAGCAATATAAAAGACCCAAAGTAAGCTTCTAGAAGAGAAAACTATAATCACTGAGATGAAAAATGCACAGCATGGGATTAATGGCACATTAAACATGGCAGAAGAAAAGATGAGTGAATCTAAAGATATAGCAGTAGAAACTATCCAAAATGAAATACTGAGAGAAGATAAAAAATCTAACTGGGCTCGGTGGCTCAGCCTGTAATCCTGCACCTCTGAGAGGCTGAGGTGAGTGGATTGCCTGAGCCCATGGGTTCAAGACCTGCCTGGGCAGCGAGACCTCATCTCTACAAAAAATCAAAAAATCAGCTGGGTGTGATAGCGCATGCCTGTAATTCCGGCTACTTGGAAGGCTGAGACAGAAGGATCGCTGGAGCTCAGCAGGTCGAGGCTGCTATGGCCGGGAGTGGCCACTGCACTTCAGTCTGGGCGACAGAGTGAGACTCCAACTCAAAAAAAAAAAAAATCTGAATGGAGCATCAGTGATCTAAAAGGACAGCTTAATTAGGCCTAGTATGCATTCAATTAGAATTGGATAGGCTAAAAGCAAGGAGAGAGAGAGAGAGAGAGAGAGAGAGAGAGAGAGAAGATTAGAAAAAGTATTTGATGAAATTATGACTGAAAATTTTCCAAATTTGCTAAAAAAAAAAAAAAAGTTTCCAAATTTGCTGAAAGTTCTAAACCTCTATAACTAAACCTCTGAGTTTAAGTAATTTCAGCATAAAGAATTAATGTAACTAATCATATCATAGTCAATAAAACCAGCAATATAGAGAAAGTCTTAACAGCAGCCAGAGAAAAGAGAAACATTTTGAAGAGGAACAAAGATTATGATGATAGCAGATTTCTCATTGGAAACGATACAAGCTTGAAGATAGTCAAGCAACATCTTTAAGGTACTGAAGGAAAAGACTGTCAACTCTGTGTCCAGCAAAATATCTTTAAAAAGCAAAAGCAAAATAAAGAACTTTTCAGACATACAAAAGCTAAAAAATTTATCACCTACAGACCTGCACCACAAGTAATATTAAAGTTTGTTTGGCAGGAAGTTTTCAGAAAATGATACCAGTTGGAAATCTAGATCAATCAAAAAAGTGAAGAGCACTGGAAATAGTAACTACATGGATAAATATAAAAGATATCTTTTCTCTATATATATCTCCTTTAAAGTATAATTGACTGCAAAAATAATACCATTGTAATTTGTAAGGGTTATGATATATGTAAAGGTAAAGTAAATTATAATAAAAGTAACACCCAGATCAGAAGACTAGAAATGTAAGTGTAATGTAAGGTTGTTAGACTGTATGTCACATGATATGATATTATTTGAAGGTAGACTAATAATTTCAATATATATATTATAAACCTCAGATCAGCCACTAAATAACACAACAAATAGTTATACCAATAAGCTAACAATGTGATATAAAATGCAATTATGAAAAAATAATTATTTACAACAATATAGGCAAAGAATGAAAAAAAACAGATGAGACAAGAAAAAATAGCATGATGGTAGACTTAAACCCAATCATATTAATAATCACATTAAAAGTATCTGGTTTTAGCATCCCATTAAAAGCAGAGATTTGTCAGATTGGACTAAAGGAAGACCCAACTGTATAGGCAATCTACAAGAAGTCATTTTAAAAGTAAGGGACAGTGTGAGCGTGGTGGTTCATGCCTATAATCCTAGCACTCTAGGATGCCAAGGCTGGAGAATTACTTGTGCCCAAAGTTTAAGACCAGGCTGGGCATATAGCCAAACCCTGTCTCTACAAATAAATATTAAAAAAAAAATTAGATGGGTGTGATAATGTAGTCCTAGCTGCTTAGGAGGCTGAGGTGGGAGGATTGCTTGGGCCCAGGACTTTGAGGCTACAGTGAGACACTGGACTCTAGCCTGGATGACAGAGTGAGATTATCTCAAAAAAGAAAACAAAAAACAAACAACAAAAACAAAACAAACCCAAAAGTAAGGGACAAATAAACTGAGGCAAACAGAGTAGAAGCAAAAGATAGAACAGGTAGACCATATTCACTCCAATCAAAAGTAAGCTGGAGTGGCTATACTAACATAAATGTAGTAGATTTCAGAACAAAGTATATTAACATAGAGAAAAAGGGTCATGTCATAACAGTAAAGGAGTAAGTTTAGAGAACACAACAATCCTAAATGTTTATGCATTTAATAACAGAGCTTCAAGTTAAATGAAGCAAAAACTGATAGAGTTGCAATGAGAAATAGATTTATTTACAATTACACTTGGAGGTTGCAACATCCTTTTCTTGATAACTGATAGAAAATGTTAACAGGAAATCAGTGAGGATACAGGTGCATTGAATAACATTATTAACTAAATTGATTTCATTGGTATTTATAGATTCCTACCCAACAACAGCAGAATGCACATTATTTTCAAGTACTGCCAAGATAGACCATATTCTGGTCTAAGTAAATTTCAAAAAAAAAAAAAAAAAATTCAAGTCATACAGTTTATGTTTTGTACACAGTAAAATTAAATTAGAAACCAATAACCAACAGATATGTGGAAAATCCCCCAATATTTGTAAACTGGCACATTTCAAAAGGTATCAAAGAGAAACTACAAAGTATTTTAAACTACATGAAAATGCAACACAACCTATCAAAATTTGTGAAGTGTACTTAACTGCCTATGTGTTGAGAAATTTATAGTGTTAAGTAAGTCTCTGTTTTGCAAAAGAAGAAAGGTCTCAAAGAAATTATCTCAGTTTCCACCTTAAATTAGAAAAAGAAGAGCAATAAAACCTAAAGTAAGCAGAAGTCAGAAAATAATAAACATCAGAATAGCAACAAATGAAGTAAAAATATTAAAACAAAGATCAATATGCCAAAGCTGATTTTTTTGAGAAATGATTAAAATTGATAAACCTTTAGCCAGATTGATCATGAATAAAAGAGAGAAGATACAGATTACTGATATCAGGAATAAGAGACATTAGATCAATACAGATTGTATGGGCATTAATGGTATAATGATATTTTGAACAAGCTTATGTTAATTTTTTTGAAAGCTTAGATGAAATGGTCAAATTTCTTGAAAGAAACAAACTATCAAACCATAGTCAAGAACTAGATAACACTATCACCCTGTATTTATTCAAGAAATTGCATTTTTAGTTAAAAACAGAGATATAGAAAAAACAAAAGTGCTTTTTCTTATTCTTTTCCTCAACAACACAGAACTCTTCTGTGATCAAATGTGTGGGTATTGATCCTCACACACAAAGCAGTTCTGCAGCACATTCTCCAGCAGACACCAACTGAGTGTCCTTTACTTCAATTCAGTTCTGACACGATTTACCTGGAGATAGAGTCAGATCCCACAGGTTGCGGGCTCAGTTTCACAAGACTGCCCCCACTTCGGATGCCAGTCACAGGTAATAGGTGTCACGTATACTTCTGATTAATAGGTTATAAATTGATGTTCCCACTACTTGCTCCTTGAGTTCAACTAATTTAAAAGAACAGCTCACAGAACTCAGGGAAACACTTCACTTACATTTACCAGTTTGTTATAGAGGGTATTGGGAAGGATAGTGATGAACAGTCAGATGGAAGAGATGCATAGAGAAAGGAATGGGAAAAGTCTGACAAATAGCAACTGTTGGTGAGCTGTATGTATGGGAGCTGTATCACATTCTTGCATATGGAAATTTAAAATTGTTCATCCACTTTGGAAAGCAATTTGGCAGTTACTAAAAGGATAAACATGAATTTTATTTTATTTTATTTTTTAAGAAACAGGATTTATTGAGAGGACAGAAAATCTCCCACAGTGGGAGGGGACCTATAGGAGTTGCCCAACATACACCTTTTTTATGAGCCAATCATTCTACTTCTAGGCATTTACTCCAGAGAAATGAATTCCTATTTTTTGAAGTAATGTTATTTTAATTGACAAATCATAGTGGTATACATTTATGGGGTCCAAAATAATGTGTATATATATGTGTGTATATATGCACAGTGTGAAATGATTAAATAAATTTAATATATTTATCACCTTGCATATCTTTTCTTTGTGGTGGGACATTTGAAATTTCTCTTAGCTATTTTGAAATATATGATGTGTTGTTATTAACTGTGTTCACCCTGCTATGCAATAGATCTCAAAAACATATTTCTCCTGTCTAATTGAACATTTATATTCTTCGACCACATCTTTCCATTCTTTCCACTCATCTCAAGATTCTGGTCACTACCATTCTTTTCTCTACTTCCATTGATTTGACTTTTTTAGATTGCACCTATCAGTGAGATCATGTGGTATTTGCCTTTCTGTGCCTGACTTATTTTAATTTAGCATAATGTCCTCCAAGTTCATCCATGTTGTTGCAAATGACAGAATATCCTTCCTTTTAAAGGCATAGTATTTCATTGTTTACATATACCACATTGTCTTTATCCATTCATCCGTAGATGGACATTTAGGTTGATTTCATGTCTTGGTTATTGTGAATAGTGCTGCAATGAACATGGGAGTGCAGTTATCTCTTCAACATATTGATGTACATTTCTTTGGGTGTATAGTCCGAAGTGGGGTTGCTGGATCATTTGGCAGAGGAAAATCTCGGCATTTTTGGTTTTTTGAGGAACTTGCATACTGTTTTCCATAATGGCTGTACCATTTTATATTCTTGCCAACTGTTTACAAGCGTTCCCTTTTTTCCACATCTATCTTTTCTTTTTGATAATAGCCATTCCAATAGGTGTGAGGTGATATCTCATTGTGGTTATAATCTGTATTTCCCTAATATTTAGTGATGTTGAACATTTAAAAAAATATACCTGTGGGTCATTTTTATGTTTTCTTTTGAGAAATATTCATTCAGGTTCTTTTTCTATTTTTTAATTGGATTCTTTTCTTGTTATTGAGTTGTTTATGTTCCTTGTATATTTTGGATATTAACCCCTTATGTGTATAGTTAGCAAATATTTTCTCCCAGACTGTGAATTGTCTTTTCATTCTGTTAGTTATTTATTTTGCTATTAAGAAGCTTTTTAATTTGATGTAATGCCACTTGTCTGCTTTTGCATTTGTTGCCTGTACTTTTGAGTTTGTATCCAAAATTAGTACTCAAACCTGTATTGTGCAGATGTCCCCTTGTTTTCATCTAGTAGTTTTATAAATTCATGGTTTAGCCGGGCTCGGTGGCTCAGCCTGTAATCCCGCGCCTTTGGAAGACTGAGGTGAGTGAATTGCCTGAGCCCGTGGGTTCGAGACCCGCCTGGGCAGCGAGACCTCATCTCTACAATAAATCCAAAAAAAAAAAAATCAGCTGGGCATGGTAGTGTATGCCTGTAATTCTGGCTACTTGGAAGACTGAGGCGGAAGGATCGCCGGAGCCCAGCAGGTCGAGGCTGCGGTGGCTGGAAGCGGCCACTGCACTCCAGTCTGGGCGACCGAGTGAGACTCCAACTCAAAAAATAAAAATAAAAAAAATAAATTCATGGTTTATGTTTACAAGTCTTTATTTATATTGAGTTAATTTTTGTATAAGATGTGAAATACTAATTCAATTTTATTCTTTTGCAAGTGGATATCCAGTTTTCCCTCACACTTTATTTAGGAGACTGTTCTTTCTCTATTGTGTGTTCTTGGCACCTTTGTCAAAAATCACCTAGCTGTAATATGTCAGTTTATTTCTGGGCTGTTCTATTACATAAGTATATTTGTTTTTATGCCAGTACTATGCTGTTTTAATTAAAGTAGCTTTATAATATATTTTAAAATCAGGGAGTATGATGGTTCTAGCTTTGTTCTTTTTGCTCAGGATTCTTTGGCTATTTGGAGTCTTCTGTGGTTCCATTTAAATTTAAGGATTCTTTTTTGTGTTTCTATGAACAATGACATTGGAATTATGATAAGCATTGCATTGAAGTGATAGATTATTTTGGGTAGTATGAACATTTTAGCAATATCAGTTCTTTCAGTTCATGAACATGGGTTATCTTTCCATTTATTTGTGTTACTTTGTTTTGTGGTGCCCTCAATATACAGATCTTTCACCTCCTTGGTTAAATTTATACCTAAGTATTTTATTTTTTTAGTTGCTATTGTAAATGGGATTTTTTTCTTAATTTCTTTTTTGAGTAGTTTGTTATTAGTGTATAGACATGACTTATTTTTGTATGTTGATTTTTTTGGTTGTTTTTTATAATCAATATTTTTTATTATGATATTGTGGGGTATAGGTAAGGGTTAGGTATACAAATATGCTTCGTTCCAGCACCCTTGTTCATAAGAGGTGTCTCCCCGTACCCAGACAGATATTTACTACCATTAATCCCATCTCCCTTCCCCTCCCTCCCCCATAGTTTCCCACGATTGTCGGTCATTTTCTTATGGTAATACGTTGGATGATCAAGGTCCACTATATGAGTGAGAACATGTGATACTCAGATCTTTGTTTCTGTGAGAGGCCACTCAGTATTATAGACTCTAGTTTCATCCAGGTTGCTGCACAATTCATGATTTTGTTCTTTTTTATGGCTGCGTAGTATTCCATCGTGTATATGTACCACATTTTTAAAATCCAGTCCTCTTATGATGGACAGCATGGTTGCTTCCAGGTTCTTGCTATTGTGAACAGTGCTGCAATAAACATATGTGTGCAGGCATCTTTTTGATAGAGTGATTTGAGTTCTTCAGGGTATATTCCCAGTAGGGGGATTGTGGGGTCATATGGGAGGTTGATATTTAGAGCTTTTAGTAATCACCATACTGCTTTCCACAGAGTTTGCACTAGTTTACACTCCCACCAACAGTGTAGAAAAGTTGCCTTTTTGCCACACCCTCTCCAGCAACTGTTATTTTTTGAGTTATTGATAATTGCCAATTGCCATTCTGCCTGGAGTTAGGTGGTATCTCAGTGTGGTTTTGGTTTGCATCTCCCTGATAATTAGTGAGGTTGAACATTTCTTCATGTGTCTGTTGGCTGCTCGGGTGTCTTCCTTTGAGAAGTGTCTGTTCATATCTTTTGCCCATTTTATAATGGGGTTGTTTGTTTTTTTCTTTTCAGCACATTTGAGTTCCTTGTAGATCCAAGATGTTAAGCCTTTGTCAGACCTGGAGTTGGCAAATACTTTTCCCCAGTCTGTAGGCTGTCTCCCTGCTCTCTTGATGGTTTCTTTTGGATTTGCAGAAGCTTGTCAGTTAATGAGGTCCCACTTGTCTATCTTATCTCTTATGACCTGTGGGTTTTGGGTTTTGTTCAGGAATTGGAGGCCAGTTCCGATTTCCATGAGGGCATGTCCTTCATTTTCTAAGGTTCTTATAGTTTGAGGTTTTACATT
>NW_007253514.1:379212-381615 GCF_000164805.1 Carlito syrichta
TGGCGATCCTTCTGCCTCAGCCTTCCGAGTAGCTGGAAATACAGGCGTGCGCTACCATGCCCGGCTAATTTTTTGATGTATTGTAGAGATGTGGTCTCACCAAGTTGCCCAGGTGGGTCTCGAACCCGCGGGCTCAGGCAGTCCACTCACCTCAGCCTCCCAAAGTGCGGGATTACAGGCTGAGCCACGGAGCCCGGCCTGAATTGTGCTTTTTAATTTGGGTTTCTGTTTGTTTATTATTGGTGTAAAGAAATGCAATTGTTTTTTGCACATTCATTTTATATCCTGAGGCTTTGTCAAAGGCCTTTATCAGTAGTAAGGAGGTTTTTGACAGATTCTCTTGGGTTTTCAAGGTACACAATCATATCATCTGCAAAGAGAGATAACTTGACTTCCTCTTTTCCTATTTGGATACCCCTGATTGCCTTCTCTTCACTTTTTGCTTTAGCCAGGACTTCCAGTACTATATTGAACAGGAGGGGTAAGAGTAGGCATCCTTGCTTTGTTCCAGTTTTCAGGGGAAATGGTTCCAATTTTTGTCTGTTTAGGAGTATGCTGGCTGTGGGTTTCTTGTAGATGGCTTTTACTATTTTGAGGTATGTTCCCCTTATGCCTAGATATTTGAGGGTTTTTATCAAGAAGGAGTGCTGGATTTTATCAAAAGATTTTTTTTTTTTTTTTTTGAGTTGAAGTCTCACTCTGTCACCCAGACTGGAGTGCAGTGGCTGCTCCCAGCCACTGCATCCTCGAACTGCTGGGCTCCATTAATCCTTCCATCTCAGCCTTCCAAGTAGCTGGAACTACAGGCGCGCGCTACCATGCCCGGCTAATTTTTTGATTTATTGTAGAGATGAGGTCTCGCCAAGTTACCCAGGCAGGTCTGGAACCCGTGGGCTCAGGCAGTCCACTCACCTCAGCCTCCCAAAGCACCGGATTACAGGCTGAGCCACTGAACCCAGCTCAAAAGCTTTTTCTGCATCTAATGATATAATCATGCGATTTTTGTTTTGACATCTGTTGATGTATTTAATTACATTTATGGTTTTACGAATGTTGAACCAGCCTTGCATTCCAGGTATGAAGCCTACTTGGTTATTTTCGATGATTTTTGAGATGTGTTGTTGAATCCAGTTTGCTAGGATCTTGTTGAGAATTTTAGCATCTATGTTTATCAAAGATACTGACCTGTAGTTCTCTTTCTTTGTTGGATCTTTACCTGGCTTGGGTATCAGTGTGATGGTAGCTTCGTAAAATGATTTGGGGAGAATTCCATCTTTTTCAATCACCTGGAATACCTTCAGTAGGATTGGTATCAGCTCCTCCTTAAATGTCTTGTAGAATTCTGCTGGAAGCCATCTGGTTCAGCACTTTTTTTAATAGGTAGTTTTCTTATTACGTAGTCAATTTCCTTGATTGTTATTGGTCTATTTATGGTCTCAATTTCTTCTTGTTTCAACCTAGGCAGGTTGTGTGATGACAGAAAGCCCTCCATTTCCTTAAGGTTTTCAAGTTTGTTTCCATACAGTATACATAGTAGTCTCTAATGATCTTTTGTATTTCTTCAGGGTTAGATGTGACTTCATCTTTTGTGTTTCTGATTTTGCTTAGGGTTTTTTCTCTTTTTCTTGGTCAGTCTAGCTAGGGGACCATCAATCTTGTTTATCCTTTTGAAGAACCAGATTTTTGTTTCATTGATTTTTTTGTATTATCTTTTTGTCTTCTATTTCCTGGATTTGGGCTTTTATTTTGGTGATCTGGATTCTTCTGCTGAAATTATGGTTTTTGTGGTCTTGCTTTTCCAGCTTCCTTAGGTGGCTTGTTAGTCTGTTAATTTGTGATCCTTCCATTTTCTTCATGTGCGTTTGTAGGGATATAAATTCCCCTCTTACTACAGCTTTTATGGTGTCCCAGAGGTTTTGGTAAGATGTTTCTTCATTTTCATTTCTTTCCAGGTATCTTTTGATCTCTGTTGTGATTTCATTATTGACCCAGGAGTTGTTTAGCATCATGCTGATTCGTGTCCATGTCTTTGTGGGTTTTGGGGAGACCTTGTTGGTATCAATGTTTATTTTTATTTCACTGTGGGCCGAGAAGGTGCATGGTAACATTTCGGTTCTTTTAAATTTCTTATGCTTGATTTATGGCCAAGTATGTGGTCAATCTTAAAATACATTCCATGCAGTGATGAGTAGAATGTCTATTCTGTGGTCTTTGGATGGAGTGTTCTGTAGGTATCAATTAAGTCCATTTGGTCAAGAGTCACATTGAGGTTCTGGATCTCATTGCTGATTTTTTGTCCTGATAATCTGTCTAGTGTTGTGAGTGGGGTATTAAAGTCCCCACTTATGATGGTGTTAGAGTCAATATCTTTCTTTAGTTTTCCTAGAAGCTGCTTTATGAAAG
>NW_007253514.1:381644-384655 GCF_000164805.1 Carlito syrichta
ATCCTCTTACTTTGAGTCTGTGCATGTCTTTTCTAGTGAGATGGGTCTCTTGAAGGCAGTATATTGTTGCCTGGTGATATTTTATCCATTTTGCCATTCTATGTCTTTTCAGTGTGCATTTAGTCCATTCACATTCAGGCTAATTATTGAAATGTGAGAGTTCATTCCTATCATAGAGTTCTTATAGAGTTGTTGTTCCTACACTTGATTTTTTGTCTTTCTTTTGCTTTTGGAGTTGGTTCTCGTGTATTTTTTACCTGTACTCTTGTGAAAAACGTTGTTCTTTTTTCCTTTTCTTCTGTGTTTAGTATTTTCTTAAGTGTTTCATGTAGAGGTGGTTTGGTGGCAGTGTAAGTTCTTAGGGATTGGATATCTGGGAAAGATTTTCATTCTCCCTCGCTGAGGAAGCTTAACTTGACTGAGTAGGTTATTCTTGTTTGAAATTGTTTATCTTTTAGGACTTTGAAAGAAACCCAGGCTAGCTGCAGGGTTTCTGTAGATAAATCTGCTGCTATTCTAACTGGTCTTCCATGGTAGATGATCTGGGCTTTTTCTCTTGCTGCCTTTAGGATTTTTTCTTTTATACCTACTTTGTTTTGGTGAATTATTATGTGTCTAGGAGTTGGTCTTCTCATTTGTTGTCTTGCAGGGGTTCTCTGATTCTCTTGTGTTTGAATTTTTGCATCACTGATTAGATAAGGAAAGTTTTCTTGAATAATCTCATGGTAAGTTTTTCCAGTGTGGTCTCTGTCTCTCTTTCTGCCTCAGGAAGGCCAATTACTCTTAGGTTCGGTCTATTGAAGTAATCGCTCATCTCTTGAAGGTTTTGTTCTGTCTTTTTTAGCTTGTTTTCTGGATTTTTAACAGTTTGAGTTAGTTCTATATTTTGGTCTTCAAGCTCTGAGATTCTTTCTTCTGCTTGGGTAATTCTGCTTTCCATGCTTATCAGTTTGTTATTTATTTCATTCAGAGTATTCTTTATTATTGTTATCTCATTTTATCATCTCCTTCCTACTTTCTTCTTCTCTCTCCTTAATTCTTTTAAATCTCTCCATTAATGTCTTGACATCTAGGTTTGTAGTTTGAGACCAGTCATTCTGGGGGCTCTTCATTGTTTGCATTCCAAAGTCAGTTTTCTCAGTGTCTGGTCTCCCAGGGGTCTGGGAGAGACCCATATTCTCCTTTTGGTTTTTCTTCATTTGTGTAGATCTTTCTCTCTCTCTACCCCTTTCCCTCCCCTTCTTTAATTCTGTTTTTCAGGGAAGGTGGGGTTGCTTTTGCTTCCCTTGTGCAATCTCCTGTTCTTCCTTATGAGGGACCTCTGACTTTGTCCACTTTTGAGGTTGGAGTCTGGGCTGTGGGCTGTACTTTTGGCAGTTTTGAGGTTTAAATGAGGGGGAAGCTGTGATTTAGAATCTATATCCTGATTCCAGCGTCCACCAACAGGTGTGTGAGCACACTGGAACCTATTTCTCACTGCCTTACAATCTCTCTGTGTAGCACTATGTAGATTTCGTCCCTGGAACAAAAGGAGGTACAAAAGTGGAAAATAATGGAGGAAGGAGGGGTCAATAGGAAGTTGGAAAGAGAGAAGAGTGAGAGCGAAAACAGATATACATACCAATTAACAGGTGAAAAGGAGACACAAGGCCGGAGAGAAGTGAAAAAAACACCCAAGCAAAATTCCCTAAAGAATACTGGTGGGTACACAAAGACAGAACAATAAAACCATGCCTTTTGATGCGTTTTCCCCTAACACAAATAGCTACTGTAAGTCAGAAAGCAAACAAAAGTGAGCAAAAAAAATAGTCAAAATGATAAAATCAAAAGTCAAAATAAGAAATCAGACTAGCTCTGGAATCTTTCCTGAGTGTCTAAAGTCTCTTCAGCTCTGATCTTCAGCCTCCCCCCCTTGTTTTTGTTGCAGGCAGCTAGATTTACTCACAGCTTGGGTTTGTTCTTTTAGCCTGCTGCCTGGGAGGTCTGTGATGCTTAGTTGCCTTTGTCTGATTCAGCGTAGGGGAGGGGCTTTGTCTCCTGTTTTGCGACATTACCTTAGGAACCAAGGTGGAGGCTGCTTATAGGTGGGCAGGGCAGTGCAAACCTCTGCCTGGACAATGGCCTAGGTGGCAGCTTCTCTTTCACAGATCCTCTCTGCTGGTCTGGGTCTCTGGGTGATCCATTATGATGGGCCATGGTGGCATGGGTGGCACTGGGGATCAGCTGCACAGCTAGGCGCTGCATCCGGTTGCCACCAGTGGGCTGGGTTGGAGGAGTGGGTCGGGAATTCCCTCCTCTGGAGCTGAGAGTTTCCGATCAGCACCTCCTTAAGATATGCTGTTCCCTACACAAGCATGGGGTCACGCGCTGGGTGCCTTAGCCAGAGTGGGTCCAGAGCTCCCGAGCTCCAAAGCTCCAAAGGGCAGGTGGTAAGTGGTGAGAGTGGCCCTGGGCCCCTCACAGGGTTCTCCAGCCAGAAATGGAACCAATATCTCTGAGGAGCGGGTGCCCAGAGCCTCCCTGGGTGACCAGCGGCTTGGTGCTGGGTGCTGGGCTAGACAATGTAGCCACGCAGTTTTTTTTTTTGAGTCGGAGTCTCACTGTCACTCAGGCTGAAGTGCAATGGTGTGCTCATGGCCACTGTATCCTCCACCAGCTGAACTCAGATGATCCTTTCACCTCAGCTTTTCAAGTAACTAGAACTATAGGCATGTTCCACCATACCCAGTTTTTTTTAAAAATTTATTCTAGAGATGAGGTCTTGTCAAATTGCCCAGGTTGGTCTCAAACCCCTGGGCTCAGGCAATCCTCTCACCTCTGCCTCCCAAAGTACTGGGATTACATGTGTGAGCCACTGCACCTCATTAGGGTTTTTTAAAAATATAAGATTATCTAGGCTGGGCTGGGTGGCTCAGTCTGTAATTTCAGCACTTTGAGAGGCTAAGACGAGAGAATTGCCTGAGCCCGCGGGTTGGAGACCCGCCTGGGCAACTTGGCGAGACCTCATCTCT
>NW_007253514.1:384740-386316 GCF_000164805.1 Carlito syrichta
CATGCCACTGCTCTCCAGCCTGGGTGACAGAGTGAGACTCCAACTCAAAAAAAAAAAAAATTGATTATCTAGTCTGTAAACAGAGACAGTTTTACTTCTTTCTTTACTGTTAGGATGCCTTTTATTTTTTTCTCTTATCGAATTGCTTTGGCTAGTGTTTTGAGTACTTTGTTGAAAAGAGGTGATGAGAGTGGGCATTCTTGTCTTTCTCCTGGTTTTAGAGGAAAAGCTTTAAACTTTTCACAATTGAGTATGATGTTAGATGTGAACTTATCATATATAACCTTTATTGTGTTGAGGTACATTACTTCTGTACCTAATTTGTTGAGAGTTTTTATTTTGAAAGGATGTTGAATTTTATCAATGTACCTTCTGTATATAGTGAGATAGTATATTGTTTTTATTCTTCACTCTGTTTTTTTTGTTTTTTTTTTGAGTTGGAGTCTCACTCTGTCACCCAGCCTGGAGTGCAGTGGCCGCTCCTGGCCACCACAGCCTTGACCTGCTGGGCTCCAGCGATCCTTCTGCCTCAGTCTTCCAAGTAGCTGAAACTACAGGCACCTACTATCACACCCAGCTAATTTTTGATTTTATTGTAGAGATGAGGTCTCACCAAGTTGCCCAGGTGGGTCTTGAACTTGCAGGTTCAGGCAATTCACTCACCTCAGCCTCGCAAAGTGCTGGGATTACAGGCTGTGCCACCGAGCCCGGCTTCTTCACTCTTAATGTGGTGTATCATATTTATTGATTTGCTGTTGTTGAACCATCCTTTGGTTAAACACGGGGATAAATCCCATTTGATTATGGACAGTGATTCTTTTTTAAAATTATAAAAGTGTAATTGATGCATATTCTTTGTACATATTTACGGAGGTACATAAAATATTTTGATATACATGCATAGAATATGTAATGATCAAATCAAAATATTTAGGATATCCATCACTTTGAACGTTTATCATTTCTTTGTTTTGAGAACATTTCAAATCTTATCTCTAGCTACTTTGAAATTTACAGTATATTAACAACTATTATCACTCTATTGTGCTGTCAATACAAGAACGTATTCCTTCTGTCTAATTGTATGTTTGTGCCTATTCACCCCTTTTCCCCCCTCTACCCTTCTCAGCATTTGGTAAATATCATGCTGCACTCTGTCTCCATGAGATCAACTTTTTTAGTTTTCAGGTGTGAGTGAGAACATGTGATATTTGTCTTTTTGTGCCTGGCTTATTTCACATAACATTATGACCTCAAGTTTCATCCATGTTGGCTGTAACTAATAGTATTTCAAGTGAATTATTCTTTTAATGTTTTGTTGAATTTGGTTTGCTAGTATTTTTTTTTTTGAGTTGGAGTTTCACTCTGTTGTCCAGGCTGGAGTGCAGTGGCACGCCCACGGCCTCCGCAGCCTCAACCTGCTGGGCTTAGGCGATCCTTCTGCCTCAGCCTTCCATGTAGCTGGAACTACAAGCACATGCTACCATGCTCAGCTAATTTTGGTTTGCTAGTGTTTTAAAAAAAATTTTTTTTTTTTTTTTTGAGCTGGAGTCTCACTCTGTCGCCCAGACTGGAG
>NW_007253514.1:386413-434807 GCF_000164805.1 Carlito syrichta
CACTCACCTCAGCCTCCCAAAGGCGCGGGATTACAGGCTGAGCCACCGAGCCCGGATAAAAAAAATTTTTACAGCTGTCTTCATTGGGGATATTGACCTGTAATTTTCTTTATTTGTTGTGTCCTTGTCTAGCTTGGTATCAGGATAATGCTGGCTTTGTAAAATGAACTTGGAAGTATTCTCTCAACTTCAATTTTTTTGAAGAGTTTGTGAAGAATTATTATTAGTTCTTCTTTAAATGTTTGTTAGAATTCATCAGGTTCTTGGAGTTTCTTTGGTGGGAGGCTTTTTGTTATTTTTATCATCATATTCATTATTTTATCATCATATTCACTATTTAGAGTTTTTATTTCTTCATATGTCAGTCTTGGTAGATTGTATGTGTTTAGGAATTTATCCATTTCTTTTAGGTTATTTAATTTGTTGCCATATGATTGTTCACACTTTTTTTTATCTTTTGTGTTTGTGTGGTATGAGTTTTAATGTTTTAATGTCTCCTTTCATTTCTGATTTTGTCACTTTTTTTTTTTTTAAAGATGTGGGGTACAATTCAGGGTTAGGTATACAAACGTTGATTATGCAGGTACCCTTGTTGATGCAGTGTGCCCCTCCCTCCCCTAGCAGTTTCCTTCAACTGCCAATCCAACCCCCCCTTCCTTGGCAATTTCCCACGACTGCCAATCCCTTTCTTATAGTATTATGATAATTGTTCAAGGTCTGCTTATGAGTGAGAATATACGGTACTCTGTTCTTTGTTTCTGTGATAGATTACTGAGTATAACAGACTCTAATTCCATTCAAGTTGCTATGAAGTCCATCTTTATGACTGCATAATATTCCACTGTGTATATGTACCACATTTTTTTTATCCAGTCCAGCTTTGAAGGTCAGCATAGTTGGTTCCATGTTTTTGCTATTGTGAATAGAGCTGCAACAAATGTCTGTAGGTAACTTTTTTGTAGAATGATTTGAGTTCCTTCAGGTGTATTTCCAATAGGGGAATTGCTAGGTCATACAGAAGGTCAATTTCTAGTTCTTTCAGAAATCGTACACTGTCTTCCAAAGAGATTGCACTAGTTTGCATTCCGACGAGCAGTGTAGAAGTGTTCCTTTTTCTCCGCATCCTTGCCAGCATCTGTTGTTGTTTGTTTTATTAATGATGGCCATTCTTACTGTGGTTAGGTGGTATCTCAAATGTGGTTTTGATTTGCATTTCTCTGATGATTAGTGAGGCTGAGCACTTTTTCATGTGTCTGTTGGCTGCCTGTATATCTTCTTTAGAGAAGTGTCCATTCATGTCTTTGCCCCATTTTTTAACCGGGCTGTTTGTTTTTTTCCTTTTAGCACATTTGAATCCTTGTAGATCCTAGATATTAGGCCTTTGTCAGGTACACAGTTGGCAAATATTTTTTTCCATTCTGTGTACTGTCTCCCCACTCTATTAGTGATTTCTTTTGCTTTGCAGAAGCTATTCAGTTTGATGAGGTCCCACTTATCTATCTTATCTCTTATGGCATGGGTACTTGGGGTTTTGATCAGGAATTGGTTACCAGTTCCAATTTCCATAAGGGTGTCTCCTACATTTTCTAAGATTCTTATAGTTTGAGGTTTTATGTTTAGGTCTTTGATCCATTTAGAGTTAACACTTGTGTATGGTGATAGGTAGTGGTCCTGTTTCTCTCTTCTGCATGTGAACATCCAGTTTTCCCGTTTACTGAATAGCCTCTCCTCTCCTCAGTGTTTGTTGTTGGAGGCTTTGTCAAAGATGAGTTGGTTGAGAAATTCAGGCTTTGCTTCCGGAATCTATCCTGTTCCATTGGGCTATACGCCTGTTCTTGTACCAATACCAGGCTATTTTGATTACTGTAGCCTTATAGTAAAGTTTGAAGTCTAAAAGTGTGAAACCTCCTGTTTTATTTCTTTTGCTTAGGATTGTTTTGACTATTCGTGGTCATTTATGTTTCCGTATGAATTTCTGTATTGTCATTTCCAGGTCTGTGAAGAATGATGTTGGTAATTTAATGGGAATTGCGTTGAATCTGTAGATTGCCTTTGGTAAGATGGACATTTTAACAGTGTTGATTTTTCCTATCCATGAGCATGGAATATTTTCCCATTTGTTTGTGTCTTCTTGGATTTCTTTGAGCAGTGTTTTGTAGTTCTTGTTGTAAAGGTCTTTGACTTCTCTGGTTGGGAAAATGCCGAAGTATTACATTTTTTTTGTGACTATTGTGAATGAGATTGTGCTTTTAATTTGGGTCTCTGTCTGCTTGTTATTGGTGTATAGGAATGCAACTGTCTTTTGCACGTTTATTTTGTACCCTGTGACTTTGCCAACGTCCTTTATCAGTGAAAGCAGATTTATGACAGATTCTCATGGATTTTCAAGGTAAAGGTCATGTCATCACCAAAGAGGGATAACTTGACTTTCTGTTTTCCTATTTGGATACCCCTGATTTCCTTCTCTTGCTTAATTACCCTAGCTAGGACTTCCAACACAATGTTGAACAAGAGGGGTGAGAGAGGGCAGCCTTATCTTGTTCCAGTTTTCATGAGAAGTGTTTCCAGTTTCTGTCCATTTAGCAATGTGTTAGTTGTGGGTTTATCATAGATGGCACTTAGTATTTTGAGGTATGTTCCTTCTAAACCTTGGTGTTTGAGGGTTTTTATCAAGAAGCGATGCTGGATTTTATCAAAAGCTTTTTCTACATCTAATGAGATAATCACATGGTTCTTGTTATTACATCTGTTCATGTATTTAATTACATTTATGGTCTTGTGAATGTTGAACCAGCCATGAATCCTGGAGATGAAGTCTAGTTGCTCATGGTACATGATTTTTGAGATGAGTTTTTGGATGCAATTTGCTAGTTGTTGAGGATTTTTGCATCTATGTTCTTAAGGGATATTGGCCTGTAGTTCTCTTTTTTTGTTGGATCTTTACCCAGTTTGGGTATCAGTGTGATGTTAGCTTTGTAAAATAATTTGAGGAGAATTCCATCTTTCTCAATTGCTTGGAATACTTTCAGTGGGGTTGGTATCAGCTCCTCCTTGTATGTTTTGTAGAATTCTGCTGGAAAGCCAGCCGGTCCAGGGCTTTTTTTTTTTGTAGATAGTTTTAGTATGACAGAGTCAATTTCCTGGGTTATTATTGGTCTTTTTAGTGTCTTAGTGTCTATTTGTTTCAACCTGAGGAGGTTATGTGATGTCAGAAAGTTCTTTCATTTAGGTTATCAAGTTTGTTTCTGTGTAGGTGTACATAGTAATCTCTAATAATTTTTTGCATTTCTTCGGAGTCAGTTGTGATTTGATCTTTTGTACTTCTGATTGTGTTTATTTCAACTTTTTCTCTTTTTTTCTTTGTCATTCTGGCTATCAATCTTGTTAATTCTTTCAGAGAAACAGCTTTTTGTTTTGTTAATGTTTTCTATGATATTTTTGTCTTCTGTGTCCCGTATTTGGGCTCTTATTTTGGTGATTTGGATTCTTTTGCTAAAGTTGGAGTTTTGGTGTTCTTCTCTTTCCAGCTTCCTTAGATGATTTGTTAGGCTTTCTACTTATGATCTTTCCATTTTCTTGATGTATATTCATAGAGATACAACTTCCCCTCTTAGAACTGTTTTCATGGTATCCCAGAGGTTTTGGTAAGATATTTCATCATTTTTATTTGTTCAAGAATCTTTTAATTTCTGCTTTGATTTCAATGTTGATTCAGTAGTTGTTCAGCATCATGCTGTTTAGTGTCCACGTCTTTGTGGTCTTTGGGAAAATTTTGTTGGTTTTGATATTTATTTTTATTCCACTGTGATCTGAGAAGGTGCATGGTAATATTTCAACCTTATGGAATTTATTTATGCTTGATTTATGGTCAAGGATGTGATCAATCTTGGAGTACGTTCCATGTGGTGATGAGTAGAATGTATATTCTGTGGTTGTTGGTGGAATAATCTGTAGGTATCTATTAAGTCCATTTGGTTGAGTGTCAACATTTGGTTGAGTGTCAAGTTTAAGTTCTGAATCTCCTTGTTGATTTTCTGCTTTGATGATCTATCTAGGGTTCTCTGTTGGGAATTCAAGTCCCCTGCTACAATAGAGTTAGAGGCAACATTTTTTTTAGTTTACCTAGTAGTTGCTTTATAAATGCTGGTGCTCCCGGGTTGGATGCATATATGTTTAGGATGGATATTTCTTGTTGATGGATTGAGCCTTAATCATTATGTAGTGTCCTTTTGTATCTTTTTAATTTTTTTTAATAGCTTAAAGGTTGTTTTGTCTGATATTAAGATTGCGACTCCTGCCTTCTTTGGTGATCCATTTGCCTGGAAACTTGTTTTACATCCTCTAACTTTGAGTCCATGTTTGTCCCTTGTAGTGAGATGAGTTTCCTGGATGCAGCAGATAATTGGGTCATGGTTTCTTATCCTGTTTGCCATTCTTTGTCTTTTCAATGGTGCATTTAGTCCATTCACATTAAAGCTGAGTATTTTTATTATTACTATTATGATGATGATTATTTTTTGAGTCAGAGCATCAGTCTGTCACCCACTGCTGGAGTGCAGTGGCCCACTCACTGCCACTCCATCGTTGACCTGCTGGGCTCTGGCGATCCAGCCGCCTCAGCCTTCTAAGTAACTGGAACTACAGGCATGTACTGTCACACCCGGGTTATTTTTTTTTTATTTATTGTGGAGATGAAGTCTCACCACGTTGCCTGAGCTGGTCGCAAACCCACAGGCTCAGACAGTCCACTTGCCTCGACCTCCCAAAGTGCTGCCATTACAGGCCCAACCACCGAGCCTGGCCCAGGCTGATTATTAAAACGTGATTGTTTAGTCCTGTCCTGAGGTTCTTATAAAGTTTTTTCTTTGTTTGCTTGTTTTCTTTTGGCTTTGGGGTTGATGTATATGTGTGTTTTCAAGTTTCTTGTTGCACTGTATTCTCTGATGATTCTGTGCTCTGCTCTTCTCTTTGGAAGTATGTGATCTTTCTTTTTTTTTCTTTCTTCTTTGCTTAATACTTTAAAAAATGTCTCCTGTAGATCTGTTCTGGAAGCTGCATAATCTCTTAGGGATTAGATTTCTGGGAAGGATTTTAATTCTCCATCACTGATGAAGCTGAGCTTGGTTTGTAGGATATTCTTGGATGAAATTGTTTATCTTTGAGGACTTTGAATATTGGACTTCAATCCCTTCTTGTTTGTAGTGTTATGTCTACTACTGTTCTGATTGCAATCTGACCTTTCTTTCTTGCCGTCTTTAGGATTTTTTCTTTTGTGCCTACTTTGTATAGGTGAATTACTATGTGTCTAGGGGTTGGTCTTCTCATTTGATATCTTGTGGGGGTTCTCTGTATCTCTTGTGCTTGACTGGTCACATTGCTGGTGAGATGGGGAAAGTTTTCTTGGATAACCTCCTGGAATACTTTCCCAAGTTGTTTTCTATTTCCCTTTCTTCTCTGGGATACTAATTAGACATACGTTCAGACTCTTGATATAATTGCACATCTCTTATAGTCTTTGTTCTTTCTTTCTGAGTCTTCTTTCTGTTTTTTTTTACAGATCAGGTTAATTCTATATGCTAGCCTTCAAATTTTGAGATGTTTTCTTCAGCTAGATTAATTCTGCTTTCCATGCTTGTCATCTTGTTATTTATTTCCTGGATGAAATTTTTTTATTGCCAAAATCTCTGTTACTAGTTCTTTCAGTGTTGTGGCTTTCTTTCTTGAGTCTTATTCACTCTTTCCATCTATTCCCTAATTCCTGTCGAATTATGGGACCAGTCATTGGTGACTTCCATTGTTTGGGCTCCAAGTTCTGATTTTTCAGGAGGTTTCTTTTTGTTATACTTGAAATTGCTTGTGGTCTTCCTTTGTTTTCTCCTCATTTGTGACAGATCTCTTGTTTTTATCTTTAGTGTCAGTGGGAGAGACTTTCCCTTCTGATGTTTGCTCAGCCCTCTATTCTTCCCTGATTGGGCTCTGAATTTGTTCTATTTTGAGATAGGACTGTGGGTGGGAAGCTTTGTTGTCTCTTGCAGTTTTTGAAAGTTAATTAAGGTAGGGCATGGTGTGCTAGTATTCAGAAACTACTTGCAAATTACAGTGTTCACTGATTGTGATATGTGTTCCCTGAGACCCACCCCCACCATCACTCTATATATGATGATGCAAAGCAGAAACCAGTGTAAAAAACATTTGAACACACAATCACACACACAGACATATACACACACCTCAAAACATATAGGAATAACAACAAAGTGAAACAAACCAAACAACAACTACAAAAACAAGAAAGTTGAACACACACATTCATGCCTAGCACAAAGTGAATGGAGAAGTAAAAAAGAAAGACCAGAAAAAAAAGGAATTGAGAGTCAACCCTCACACATATATTGACACACACCTTCAACTATAAAATATAAAAATAAAAAAAAGAACAAAAAAGCAAAAACAAACCAACAACAACAATATTGAACGATGAACACTCAAATCATTCACATACACACACAAACAGAAAACAAAAAACAAAAGAAGAAAGAAACAGAAAAAGAAAATTAAAAAAAATAGAAAAAATTTTGGTGGGAAGATCCACCCCTCACCTACATATTCATGCACAAAGGAAAAATATTCAAAAAATTGATGACCTAACAAACAGGCAAAAAATCTTAAAATATTAAAAATATTAAATATTTAAAAAAAACCCCTGCCCTCTTGTGGCAAGCTGATCTCTCCTGTATAACCTCCACCTCTTTCACTCTTTTCCTAGTGTCTGGAGGGAAGGAGGAGGGGCAGTGGAGGTGGGTGGGGCTGCAGTCCTTGCCTCCTACTCCTGTATGGTCAGGGACATCTCCTCCAATGGGGAGGCATGGGATTATCTTTTCCCCAGTATGGGGGGATGCCCCAACCAGGCTGTGTGGATTGACATTCAGAGGATTGCTGGGGAGGAGGGGGTTTGGGTCAGCCTTGGACTCACCACTGATCTCTTTGGAGTTTTTCCTTGTCCTTTTCTGGCCACACTTTTTGTCCTACAGCTGGATCAGGGTAGGGTGCGGGGTGCCTGCGGTTCAGCACGCATCAGGTCCCTCCGAAGTTTGCACTTTCAGGATATTCCATTTGGGTTACAATCAATCCCTGAGTAGCTGATCTGCCAATCACAGAGATTGGGCCTGTTGCTCCTTGAGTTGTAACTTGAGATTGTTTATTTGAGATCTTTCTTGTTTGTTACAGGTTAGTGCTTTATTTATTCAAAACTGCTTTTGCTGCATTTCATAAGTTTTGGTATGTTGTGTTTCCATTTGTATTGGTCTTAAGGCATTTGAATATCTACTTGTGTAAGTACTTGTAAGTAAATACCTGTGTACAAATGTTCATAGCAACTTTATTTGTCAAAAAATGGAAACAATAAAAAATTCATTAACAGGTGATTTGACAAGCCTATTGTGCTACATCCAAACAACGGGACAATGCTGCACTGTGGAGGTATAGCTGGTTGTGGTAGGTAGACGTTCCCAAAGAGATGAAAGTTCTCTAGGGTATTATTTGGTACTATATACCACTTACACAGAAGATAAAGATAGTCTTCCAACTCAATTTTTAAAAAACACAGTAGAGTGAACTGAGAACATGGGCTATGAATTCAGATGGATTTAGATTTGAATCCTGACTTACTGTTTACTAGCTTTGCAACTATAACTGCAAACTCCTCATCTATCAAATGGAATGATTAATACATCTTTTGGTGATTATTATGAGGGCTAAGTCAATTTGGCCCAAGTAGAAGTTATTAAACCCAACATTTCTATGCTATGATAATGGATCATCACACTAAGTAAGAACAGATGAGTAATTTAAAGAAACATTTGATGACACACAGAACTCTATATTTGACTGCTTTTTAAGAAATATGTGAATGTACATAATATATATATAATTACACATATGTATACATATATGATTAAATAATTTAAAAGTCATATACATTTTAAAATTACAGACATTCTACCAAAGAGGAAATAATATTTAGGTTATTAGCATCGCATAGTCATATTCATAATATGTGATTTGTTTTCCAAATGCTTTCCTGGAAGCTGATATGAAAGTCGGTTCTGCGACTTGGACCTGCCATAAATTCCTTATTTACTTGAACTGAGGTGTTCACTTCTCTAGCTCTGCATTCTTTCACTAAATTTAGAATAAATAGGTCACTGCTGAAGTCTTAAAATATAATTTCCTTAATACAGGTGTAGTATACATAGATCAGCACTAGGAAGTAGAATTCTTTAGCAAGAAATGGTGAATAAATGGTTGTTCACTCTCTACTTTGTCTAATTAATCCAAGAAGATTTTGTTGATGGCATTTTTTTTGGTCATGAATTTAAAGGGGTTTTTTTTTAAAAACAACTTTTAGGTATTTAATATATGGTTTTTCTGTATTTTTGTTTCTCTTCTCTCAAGTAAGCTCTTCTGAGTCTGTGATTTTGTCTTCTGTCTTTGAAATTTCCTGAAGTAATAACATGGGTGCTTTGTACTCAGTGAATAATATTCACATAGTAATTGTGTTATTTATTACTTTATATCATACTTTATCCATACTTACTTATATTTGATCTGTCAAGACTACCATGATAGACAGGATAGCTTATATTATCTCATTTATAGATGAGGAAAACTGAGCAGGGGAGGCTATGTTATTACTTCCCTGAACTCATACTGGTAAAATATAAAGTAATATTGAAAACCCAGGATTTGATGCTGTGTTTAGTGCTTTTACTAGGCTCCTTGATCCTATCTGAATGTTATTGATTGATAACTTTTTGCAACTTGAAACTTTTAAAAGAATGATACCAAACAAACCTTAAATGTGACAACCATTGCAGTATAGAACATGATTGTTTCATTTGTGATATTTTAATTAAGATTGAGTCTGGAGGTCTGGATGTTAATGGCAGTGTTTATATAAATTTAGCACCGCTGTGACAGCCTTAGGCACCAGCCTGGGATATTAGCTCAATAACCTCTATGTTAAGTCATTTTATGTCACTTTGGCCTAGAAGGTAAGCATTACTTATGCTTATAGGAATTAAATTATTTGAGTGTGTTGTATGTTTGAAACCAAAAGAAAATAACTTACTTAATTTACATTTATTTAGCCAGTTATTTGTGTTCTAAAAAATCTTATTTTACTATTTTACTATATTTTGTAGCTCTATGGTCATCTAACCTTATTTCATTGAATTTTTATGATTTTTATGTTTCTTCTGTGTTGATTCCATAGCTATGATTTAATATAATACTTAGTAATTTTCAAAAAACAGAAGCAAAAAACTATATCTTTGTGTGATATTTATTGAGCTCATTCCTATTGTGAGAAACAATTTAATTGCAAGGTTAAATATCATCTTTATAATCTTGAATGCAAAATTATTACAGTACTAAAATTACCCTTATGGATAATTTAAGGGTAAGTGGTGAAAACACATGTGTTAATTTAAGGGTTTAAATACTTTAATTTTAAAATAATACTTTGTATGTTAAAATTTTGGAGGAAAGAATGTAGGACTGATTCCTAGGTTGATGTAGGTTCTTATCATTTGTTAAATTATATGGCTGAATGGCATGTGATAAGGAAGTTTTTTTCTATCAGTAATGCCTTGAACCATTCAGTGGTAACTCTTAGCAAACTTTCATGAAAATAATGTGAGTTTAAGTTAACACTTCATTGTACTACTTTTCAGAAATGGTTAACGAGGCATTGTCTCGATGTGTCCTACAATGTTTAGATTCTGGAATTTTTTGCACTTTGACATAAGATACACTGTAATTGGCTCAGTAAAGTGAACTGTACAATGAAGTAACTAAATTATAAATGGGTTAGACTTGTAACAGAAATTATCTCATTGGGAATGCTCCACTAAAGCATGCCCTTTGTGTCTCCAATAACAATAAGTAAACAGAAGATGAAAAATCATGACCCAGCTTACAAATGCCATTTGATGAAGAATAGTTCACTTTGTAATTTCCATTTTTGTTAAAAAGCTACAAGAGTCAGACAATGATTACTTTTCCTGAAACTTAATCTTATGTTAGTGAGGAAGTATTTCTTTAAAGAAAAATAGAGAAAAGAAAAAAGAAAAAAAAAAAAGGAAAGAAAAACCTATTTTCTCTAAAATGTATCTTGACAACATTGTTCCGAATCTTTCAGATTTGGCATGTATTATTTTACCTCTGCAGTTATTTTCATTGTTAATTGATAGAGGTGAATAATAGCTTAATAAAGATATTTTATAGATTTAGCTCTATTTCATAAAACCAAACATGTGACAGGATCTGCTTTATTGTATTAATTAATATTACTGTATTAGTTAATATTAAGTTGACTTTCTAACCTTGAAAAGAGAGCAGCAACTGGTGGAGTCAAGAGACAGAAAGCATGGAAGAGTGGAAAGCAAACTGGTATGGAATCTGGAGACCTACTTTCTGGTATCACTTTTCACACTGGTTTGTGTCCATGACGTTTGATTGCTTGGCCTCTGATTTACTTAGTCTGGGAACCGTGATATCTTTTCAGTTCTTTTTAGTACTACTTCAGGACTTTGTTTTTGTTACTAAGAAACATTTTCCAGCCACTGCCTCTTACTTCCTGATTATATGATGATCTTGGTCAAACCATGTTACTTTTTTGCCTCCATTTTCTTAGTTGTAAGATGGGAATCATAATAATATCTTCCTCAGAGAGTAATAATGTAAAAATTGAATATACATATAAAAGACTTAGTTGTACATAGGAAGATCTCAATTAATGTTTGCGTTTACTACTGCTGTCGTCATTGCTATTGTGACTATGAGTATGATCATGTCTGTGAAGTCTTCAGAGCATGGAAAAATATTATTTGCGTTTCCAGGGAAGGTATATCTTGGGAAAACTTGCATACTACGAAGGCAGAAAGTTTCATTAGGTTTAGAACTAAGTCTTTTTACTTTAATCTGGTTTCACAGTATCCAGATAGAAAAGTCAACTACATTTAGGTATCTAAAACGTACTTTTTTTTTTTTTTTGAGTTGGAGTCTCACTCTGTCACCCAGACTGGAGTGCAGTGGCCGCTCCCGGCCATTGCAGCCTCGACCTGCTGGGCTCCGGCGATCCTTCCGCCTCAGCCTTCTGAGTAGCCAGAATTACAGGCATGCGCTACCACGCCCGGCTGATTTTTTTTTTTATTTATTTATTGTAGAGATGAGGTCTTGCCAAGTTGCCCAGGCGGGTCTCGAACCCGTGGGCTCAGGCAATCCACTCACCTCAGCCTTCCAAAGGCGCGGGATTACAGGCTGAGCCACTGAGCCCGTCTTAAAACATACTTTTTAAAACTCCATTGTTTTCCCTCTTCTGAGGTGCAAAAGGTATTGGGTAGGTGAATAACAATTGATGCCCTGTTTTTATATAGTTTTAGTAATTTTGAGTCGAGTGAGGTGGCTCATGCCTGTAATCCCAGTACTTTGGGAGGTAAAGGCAAGGGGGTTGTCTGAGCCCAGGGTTTGAGACCAGCTTGGGCATCCAGGTGAGATCTCATCCACTACAATAAATCAAAAAATTAGACGTGCATGGTGGCATGCACCTGTAGTTCCAGCTACTTGGAAGGCTGAAGTGGAAGGATTGCCTGAGCCCAGCAGGTCGAGGCTGCAGTGGCTGTGAGCGTTGCCACTGCACTCCAGCCTCTGCAACAGAGTGAGACTCTGACTCAAAAAAAAAGAGCTTATATGGTTTTAGTAATTTTGAATTAGAGATGGATATATGAGCATTGGTAATATTGCACAGCAAATTATACTTATTGTATAGAATTTTATAATCAACCAAACTGTGAGTCTGAATCAAATTAAGGCAAAATACATTTTCAGACACCTGAGGACTAAAAGTTTACCTCTCATCTAGTCTCTCTTGAAAGAAAATTATTGAAGAATATCATCAAACAAAATAAAAAGGAATCCAAGAAAGAAAAAATAACAGATCCTAGACACAGTGAAACTACACCAAGAATACATTGAAAAGAAATTTTAAGCTAACAGCTGTTTGGCAGATAGTTCTTGAATGGAGTTGGTCCAAGTTTAAATAGAAAGTCAAACCAGGTGCCGTTGCTCATGTCTGCAATCCCAACAATTTGGGAGGTGGAGATGAGAGGACTGCCTGAGCCCATGGGTTCAATACCAGCTACGGCAACATGGCAAGACTTTGTCTCTACAATAAATCAAAAAATTAGCTGGACGTGGTTAAAAAAAAAAAAACTCAGCGACTTCAAGAAGAATGTAGATTTCATTAGAAAATATGTGATTAAAGAAGTATAAAGGTCGAGTATGGTGGTTCACGAATCTGGACAACAAAGCAAGACTTTGTACAAAAAATTTTAAAAAATTAACTAGATATGGTGGCGCATGCCTGTAGTCCCAGCTACTTGAATGGCTGACTCAGGAGGATTTTTGAGCCCAGGAGTTGGAGGCTGTGGTAAGCCATGATTGTACCAATACTCCAGCCTGGGTAACAGAGTGAGGCTGGGGCAGGGTAGTAGAAAACTCAGTGATGTCATAAAAGCATGTTCTTCTAACATTGAGAACCAAGAAACACTATTAGAAACTCCACGAAAAACAAAAAGCTGTACAGAAAAGTGGTAGTCCAAATATGAAACAGTAGGACATAAATTCGAACAATTGATAGAGAATTGACATCGATCTACCTGTAGAGCAGCAGTTTTAGTTTGTCATTACATTGCTGTCTAGTCATATGAGTCTTGTCACATTTATTGATTCTGAACTTTATATATTTAGTACTTTAAACATTTATTAGTTTTTAATTTTGCACCAGTCAATAAAGTTCAGAACACTTAATTATAGTTACAGAACTTATTGAAAGTACAGACTGTGCCTTTCTAACAAGTAACTATACCTGATAAAGCTGGGAAGTAAGAGAGAGGACAGAGGAGATATGGAAGAAAGTTTAGGTAGAATAATATCCTTCTACATACAAGGGAGTGATGACAGGAATTGATCAGTTAAGAAACAGGAGTTGAAATATGTTATTTAAGACTATAAAAAAACCAGAAGCTGGATGTGGTGGCACACACCTGTAGTTCCAGCTACTTGGGAGGCTGATGAAGAGGATCCCTTGAACACAGAAGTGGGAACTCTGCCTGGGCAACATAGTGAGAATTTGCTTCCCAAAACAGAAACAAAACCAAAACAAAAACCCAAAAGAATGAAAAATGATATAAATAGCAAGAAGTGGAAGGGTTGGGGGCCAGGCAGTTGTTAGGTAGCACAAGGGCGATATATTCCTTTTTCAAACTAATAAATCAAGAAATAAATGTATAAAGATATTATGTAGATTTATGGTGATAACCCAACTGAATAACTAAAATTATTATTATTTTTTTGAGTTGTAGTCTCACTCTGTCGCCCAGACTGGAGTGCAGTGGCCGCTCCCGGTCACCGCAGCCTCCACTTGCTGGGCTCCGGCGATCCTTCCGCCTCAACCTTCCAAGTAGCTGGAACTACAGGCACGCACTACCACGCCCGGCTAGTTTTTGATTTATCGTAGAGATGAGGTCTCGCCAAGTTGCCCAGGCGGGTCTCGAACCCGTGGTCTCAGGCAATTCACTCACCTCGGCCTCTCAAAGCGCTGGGATTACAGGCTGAGCCACCGAGCCCGGTCAACTAAAATTATTAATAAAGAAAGCTTTGGGTTGTCATTTGAACCAGAGGCTAGACATATTTACTTTCATTTGATTTCTCTGTCTCTTTTTATCATCTTTTTTTTTTTTTTTGAGTTGGAGTCTCACTCTGTCATCCAGACTGGAGTGCAGTGGCTGTTCCCAGCCATTGCAGCCTCGACCTGCTGGCCTCTAGTGATCCTTCCGCCTCAGCCTTAAGGAGCTGAACTACAGGCGTGCGCTACCATGCCCGGCTAATTTTTATTTATTTATTTATTGTAGAGATGAGGTCTTGCCAAGTTGCCCAGGCGGATCTCGAACCCGCGGGCTCAGGCAATCCACTCACGTCAGTCTCCCAAAGTGCTGGGATTACAGGTGAGCCACCAAGCCCAGCTTTATCATCTTTTTAAACCGGGAATGGTTATGGGGTGGAGTTCTCATTATTGAGGTCATTGCTATTAGGATTTATAGACTACTCAAAATATTTACTAATTTTTACTTAAACATCTTTCTCAGGTTAACACTGTCATTTCAGTCCTTTGTCAGTCTCTAGATCATGTTCCATATTGCAGATATTTGACAATTTAATGCAGATACAGTACAGTTATTGCAAAATAAAATTTGAGGTCTTGTAAAAGATGCAGCATTTCACGAATTCCCTAAAAGTTAATATTTATGACTGAGTCACTGACAAATATGAGACTGGAAGTCCACAGCTTGTATAAGCTATTTAGGAAATTAGTTTTATTTTTTAAATGAAGGTCCTAGTTAAACTCTTTTCTCATTATTTACTCTGAAATTGTAGACATTGTTTTATATTAACCAGAATTCACTTTGTATGTGTGGGGGCCATGACTGTTGGCCCCCTAAAACTTCACTAAAAAATCACTGACATGAGGAAAGATTGATTCATAGGAGAAAAGGCATACAGGTTTTACTTAATGTGTATACATGGGAGCCTTCAGAATGAAGATCCAACTTTCCAATGGCTTACAGAAACTTAAATACTATCTCTAGGTAGCAGGAAGAATGGGGGCTTACATTCTAGTAAAACAGGTTATGGGAGGGGCAACACATAGTTGGGAGGATGAATGGATGGGGGAAACAGAATGACTTGCAAATAGTTCTCTTTGGAAATTGAGTGAACCTGAGAGATAGGCATTACACTTATAAGGCGGTCTGCTCAGGTATAGTCTTGATCTTGCTCTTCTTTTCTGCAGTGGATTATCAATAATGGTAGGGATGAGGGGTAGGAGGATGGTGGTGGTGGTGGAAGGGCGGGGAGGAAGCAGCTTCTCTGTAACTAAAGGTAGGCAGGAGGGTCAGAAGACCTAGTGGCAAAACCATCCCTTCATGGACTTATTTTTGTTTATATTATCCCTAGATAAAAATATTGACTGTCTAAATTCCTCTTTTTTTTTTTTGAGTTGGAGTCTCACTCTGTTGCCAGACTGGAGTGCAGTAGCCACTCCCGCCCACCGCAGCCTCGACCTGCTGGGCTCCGGCAATCCTTCCGCCTCAGCCTTCCAAGGAACTGAAACTACAAGTGAGCGCTACCACGCCTGGCTCATTTTTTGATCTTTTGTAGAGATGAGGTCTCGTCAAGTTGCCCAGGCGGGTCTCGAACCCTTGTGCTCAGGCAATCCACTCACTTCAGCCTCCCAAAGCGTGGGATTACAGGCTGAGCCACCGAGACCAGTTTAAATTCCTCTTTTATAATTTTGTTTAAATTAAGGGAAAGTGTACTTAGAATGTGGCTTAGGAGTCTAAAGAAAGAAAGTAAATTTGTCATTCTGCAAGTTAGTATATTAGACTTAGTCCACAGGGCTGAGATTGTTTTTTTGAATAGTTTCCTCCAAGTGTCAGTGGATTATAGTTTAAACTGACAAGACAAAATAAAGTTCATTTTATTGGTGGTAATGGTAATGTTGGGCTTTTTGAACTCATTGAGTTGTATATATTGGAAAAATGGACTGTGATGGAACACTTAAGCTGCTTTTGTATGTATTGCAAACCTATTGTAAATAAGATGGGCGAAATAACACAATACTGGCATTGACTGGGAACCAAGGGACATAACTGTACAGGGCTTGGAATTAATCGCACATATTAATCAAAGATACAGCTCTTGAAATGGCATGCTACTTTTACAACAAAGACTTTGACAAACATGCTAGTCCTGCAAATAGCTAGAAAAACAAATCTAGAAGAGACTACTGGCCATTTTCTAGTATATTCATGCTATTGTTTGTCATCTTTCAACCTGAGTGAAAACATTATATATGGAGGGTTTTGGAGGAATATTGAATGTTGAGCCATGTAAGAGAAAGCCTGGTCAAAGATGGGTGCTGATTAAGCTTTTAATGGTATAATAGTGTAGATTAAAAAATTTATTGAAGAAATTTGTTTAATTTTACTTAAGAAATTTGCGTAGGCCAGACCTTAAGAAACATCTCTGTGCTGTCCATTATTTGGTTTAAAAAATTTGTCAAAACATTTTTTTGTCATAATGATCAAGGCCTGTAATATATTATTAATACCCTCTTAATAATTAAACCTGAATTTTAGGTCACTTTAGTTTATAAGCATTTTGTCTCTACTATGGAAATGACTTTAGTGAATTTAATCCTTAAAAATGTCTATTTTCATATTTTAAGTAGAACTTAAAAAAAAGTAAAATAGAATAATTTTATTTGGCTTGAGAGCTATGATTTATCCATATCCCACCTAATACCAGACCCTCTTTAAGTAAATACTTTTGTAATCACCTTCATTCACTTTTATGCTTCTGCAACTGAACTATATTTATACTGAATTTACTATATTTGAAGTCTATAAATTATGCAATTTAATGGTTTAATTGGCATTGACTTCTATTTTTAAATCTAGTTGATTTTATCTAAATTTAGAAATATTTACTTTAACTAGAATATTCATGATTCAAGTTTTTTGAGTGTACTATTTATATGAGAAGTTTACTTATAATTAAAATTTTTTTTTCTAAATGAAAAGTTTTATACACATGGCATTTTAAATTAAATGTTACAAATAAAAAGACAAAAGAGTAGGGTCTGTGAGATTTAAATCCATTATTGGGCTGATCATATTTGAATCTCAATCCAAGAAGATCCTAGGGAAAATTACAGCATAGTCTTTGAAATTTATTATTAAACATTAAATTGATTTTTGTAACTTTCTGTTTATTTAACCTTTCAGTGAAATAATAAAATAAGAATATCAATCCATTTTTAAAAGAATTAGATTAAGGGTAATTTTAGTTACTTTAGCAAATCTAAGGATAAAAAATAGATTTATAAAATCACTTTTCAATTGTTATTCTTGAAAAAAGTCAACAAACATTCATTCTGTTATTGTTTTATAGTTTTCACCCTACTCTGGCGAATAGTATGCATATATAAAGAAGCAACTGTTTATTGATGTACCATGAGTAAATGTATTGCCATAGTTTGAAATGCAAAATTTCACATTTTGTAGATCTGGAATTGACAGAATTCACCTGAATAATTGTGAGCCTTTATGAACATAGTTTTATTGTACTTAAAATAAGAAAGCAGTGATACTGAAATCCTGTGCTTTCTAACATATGGCTTCAATTTGCATTTTAATCAGAATATGGAAGTCATTACTCTGACATCTGAAACTGAGGTAGCAATAAAAAATTATCACGAACAGGACAGCAGACACAATTTATTTTGTGTTTATTACTGGGTGGCCTACTTGAAATTTTTCTGAAGTTAATTGATTCCAGATATTAAAAAATTGCAATTAAATTATGACATTTATTTTAAATACATTTAAGTTAACTGTCTTAGTAAGATTGGTATAAATTGATGATTAATATCTATTAAGATTTATAGCATTTTTCTAGAAACACACACATATAGAACAGGCAACCCTCATAGGTATCTCGGGTTTGAATCTAGACCATTGCAATAAAGTGAATACTGCAATAAAATAAGTCACATGAAGTTTTTGGTTTTTCATTGCATATAAAAGTTATATTTAGATCATGCCACTGCACTCTAGCCTGGGCGACAGAGCAAGACCTTGTCTCTTAAAAAAAAAAGTTTTGTTTACACTCATCTATATAACGTGCAAGGAGTTATGTCTAAAACAAAGTACGTGCTTTATTTAAAAAATACTTTATTAAAAATATTAACGATTAAGATTCAACCCTTGAGGAAATTGTAATCATTGGAGAGTCTTGCTTCAGTGTTGTGTTGATGGCTATTGACTGATCAGAGTTGTGCTTGCTGAAGGTTGGATGACTGTGGTAGTTTCTTAAGATAAGACAACAATGATTTGTCATTTTGATTGCTACATTGATTGACACTTCCTTTCATGAAAGATTTCTCTGTAGCAAGTAATGCTGTTTGATAGCATATTATTCACAGTAGAACTTCTTTTAAAATTGGCGAGAGTTATCTCAAACCTGCTGTTGTTTTTTCCAACTAAATTTATGTAATATTCTAAATTCTTTGTTGTAGTTTCAGCAACGTTCACAGCATCTTCAACAGGAGTAGATTCCATCTCAAGAAATCACATTCTTTGCTCATCCGTAAGAAAAAAAAAAAATCTCTGTAATCCAAGCACTTTAGGAGGCTAAGGTGAGAGGATTGCCTGAGTACAGGTGTTCAAGACCGGCCTGGGCAACTTGGTGAGACCTTGTCTCTACAGTAAATCAAAACAATGAGCCGGGTATGGTGGCACACACTTATGGTTTCAGCTACGTGGAAGGCTGAGGTGGTAGAATCATCTGAGCCCAGCAGGGCTAGGCTGCAGTGGCAGTGAGTGTACCACTGCACTCCAGCCTGAGCAACAGAGTGAGACTCCTACTCAAAAAAAAAAAAAAATCAGCTTCTCATTCGTTCAAGATTTATCATGACATTATAGGGGTTTAGTCACATTCTCAGAATTCACTTCTAATACTAGGTGTTTTTTTTTTTTTAACTTTTTTCACCACATCTGCATTGACTTCCTCCACTGAAGTCTTAAACCCCTAAAAGTTATCCATATGGGTTGGACTCAATTTCTTCCAAACACCTGTTAGTGTTGATATTTTGTTTTCTTCCCGTGAATTGTGAATGTTCTTAATGGCATCTAGAAGCCAGGTGCAATGGCTCATGCCTGTAATCCCAACACTTTGGGAGGTGGAGGTGAGAGAATTGCCTGAGCCCACAGGTTCGAGACCAGCCTGGGCAACTTGGTGAGACCTCGTCTCCACAATAAATAAAAAAATTAGCCAGGTGTGGTGGCATGAGCCTGTGGTTCCAGCTACTTGGAAGGCTGAAGTGGAAGGATTGCCTGAGTCCAGCAGGTTGAGGCTGTGGTGTGCCACTGCACTCCAGCCTGGGTAACAGAATGTGACTATGACTCAAAAATAAACAAACAAGCAAATAAACAAACAAACAAACTAAAGGCATCTAGAATAGTGAATCCTTTCCAGAAGGTTTTTAATTTGTTTTGCCCACGTTCTTCAGAGGGATCATTCTGTATGGCAACAATAGCCTTACGAAATAGTCTTAAATAGTAAGACCTAAAAGTTGATATTTCTCCTTGTTTCATGGGGTACACAATGGATATTGTGTCAGCAGGCATGAGCACACTATTAATTTCCTTATACATCTCCATCAGTGCTCTTGGGTGACCAGGTTCATTGTCAATGAGTGGTAATATTTTGAAAGGAATCTTTTTTTTTTCTGAGCAATAGGTCTCAACTGTGGGCTTACAATATTTAGGTAACTGTGCTATAAACAGATGTGCTGTCATGTAGACTTTGTTGTTCCATTTATTGGCAGAGTAGATTTAGCATAGTTGTTAAGTAAGGACCTTAGTATTTTTGAATGGTAAATGATTATTGACTTCAACTTAAAGTCACTAGCTGCATTCGCCCCAAAGAAGAGAATCTGCCTGGCTTTTAAAGCTTTGAAGTCAGTCGTTGATTTTCTCTCACTGTGAAAAGTCCTAGATGAAAGTCCTAGATGACATCTTCTTTCAATCTATGGCTGTTTAGTCTAAAATCTGTGTTTAGTATAGCCATCTTTATCTATTATCTTGCTGGATCTTCTGATAATTTGCTGCAGCTTGTGCATGAGTGCTTGCTGTTTCACCCTGCATTTTTATGTTATGGAGATTACTTCTTTCCCGAAACCTCATTAACTAACCTCTGCTACTTCCATAACTTCTGCAGCTTCCTCACATCTCTCAGTCTTTATAGAATTGAAGAGTTAGGGCCTTGCTCTGGATTAGGCTTTGGTTTAAGTGAATATTGTGACTGGTTTAATCTTCTATCCAGACTACTAAAACTTTTACCGTTCAGCAATAGGGCTGTTTCACCTTCTTGTCACTTGTGTTCATTGCGGTAGCACATTTTTTTTTTTTTTTTTTGCATCCACAACTTGGATAATGGTTTGGTATAAGAGGCCCTGCTTTTGGCCTGTCTCAGCTTTCGACATGCCTTCCTCACTAAGCTTATTTCAAGCTTTTGATTTAAAGTGAAAGATGTAGGCAACTCGTCCTTTCACTTGCACACTTAGAGGCCATTTTAGTGTTATTAATTGGCCTAATTTCAATATTGTTGTGTCTCAGGGAATAGAGAGTCCTGAGGGAGGTCTGAGATGGGGGATCAGCCAGTGGGTGGAACAGTCAGAACATACACCATATCATTTGAGTTTGCATCTTATGTGTGTGGTTTGTGGCTTTTTATTTATTCTCTGATTAAGCATCTTATTCTTCTGGGAAAACAAGATGAGAATTAACATTTGTTGAACTCCTACTATCTTCCAGACATTTTTCTGGGTGCAATGACATCTTTTATTTTGCTTACTATTCAAACAACACTGTGAGGACAATGTTATTATCATCAGCAACTCATGAATCAAACTGAAAACATTATTAAATTATTTGTTGAAGCTCACATCATCATATATCTAACAGTGAATCTAGGATTTGAATCTGCACCTGAAACTAAATGATAATAATGTTTTTCTCTTTTCTGCTGTATCACTGTAGTTTCTTTTCTTTTTTTTTTTTAAGTCAGAGTCTCACTCTGTCGCCTAGGCTGTAGTGCAGTGGCATGCTCATGGTCACTGCAGCCTCGACCTGCTGGGCTTAGGTGATCTTTCTGTGTCAGCCTTCCAAGTAGCTGCAACCACAGGCATGCGCCACCACACCTGGCTAATTTTTTTGATGTATTATAGAGATAAGGTCTTGCCATGCTGCTCAGGCTGGTCTCAAACCCCTGAACTCAGGCAATCCTCTCGCCTCTGCCTCCTGAAGTGCTGGGATTACAGGCCTGTGCCATGGCACCTGGCATCACTGTAATTTCTATATATGCGATGTCTTTGCACTCTTCCTTGGACTATGTCCATAATCCTTAATCTTTTGATTTGATCAGGCTTAATGACTCACGCCTGTAGTCCTAGCACTTTGGGAGGCAGAGGTGAGAGGATTGCCTGAGTTTAGGGGTTCGAGACCAGCCTGGACAACTTGGCTTGTCTCTACAATAAATAAAAAAAATAGCTAGGTGTGGTGGCACGAGCCTGTGGTTCCAACTACTTGAAAGGCTGAGGCAGAAGGAACGCCTTATCCCAGCAGGTCAAGGCTGCGGTGGCCATGAACGTGCAACTGCACTCCATCCAGCCTGGGTCACAGAATGAGACTCCAACTCAGGGAAAAAAAAAATCTCTTGTTTTAACTCCTCACTAGGATGTTTTCACATATACACTGTTTTATATATCTTTTGGTTGTTTTGGCCTTGTAAACAGAAACCAATTTAGTTAGATGAAGACAGAGATAGGAATTAAGGGAAGGACTCCTAGATGGCTCACACAATTGAAAGAAGTTCTAAACAGACAAGACTCAGGAAAAACTGTGACCAGGGCAGCTACAGGTAACTCAGCAGTAGGAGCTTTATATGACACTGCCATTCAAATGACTCAGTTCTGACATTCCCTCCCTCCCACCTTGCCTTTAACCTCAAATTTCAATCCTTCAGAGGGAGAATCTGATTGGCCTAGTTTGGGTATAATCTTACACTGGATCGAAACCACCATACCTGGTGGGAAGCAGCCAAGAAAGGGGGCATGACTCTAATGTGTCTTTTTAGCATTCTTTCTGCATTAAAGCACGACTCAAATTTTGTCAGTGACATTTTTAGTATCATACACTTTTAGAGGCATCTCTGGCATAGAGGATCGCTTAGAATGATCTTCATCTGATATGTAGTATATGTTATTGTTTCCTGGTCATGCAACTGTGACAGTGACAAATCTGAATTTAGAAATCTTTACTTGAGAGTCGGTTCCATTCTCTTCTGTTCTCCCATGACACTTGTTTTATTATTCTGTAGTAGTGATTTCCCTCCCTCACTCTTCCTTGCCTTCTTTTCTTTGGTCCTTCCACTTTTTCCCTTCCTCCTGTACTCTTCTACTTCTGTGACCACTGCTCTCTCATCATATTGGTAAGGGTTTCTGGAGCTGAGATTTTATTCATTTATGTTTGCCTTATAATGCTTGAAACGGAAAATGCTCTTAGGGTCAATACTGATTTTGCTTCCATGCTTTAGTGTTACTACTTCTTTTATTTCACAAATATTTGTCGAGTGCTTACTCTGTGCCTGGTATTGTTCAATGTTTTGAGTCCAGGGTACAAATAAAAGTCAATGCTACTCTCTTGTGGAGCTTACATTCTAGAGGGAATAGTGGGGCAATAATTGGATTGATAAATAAATTAAAAATGTAAATGTCAGAGGTGGTAAGTGCCAGGTGGATAGTAAACAGGGTCATGTGTCAAGAGTGACTGGCAAATAGAGTCTCTTTTGGTCTGAAAAGGCAACTCTGAAGAGATGACATTGAGGAAGCCCTGAACGATACAAAATAACTATATCTTGAGAAAATCTTCTGCCAATGGTTCATTTGATTTATAGCGAAGAAGTTTGTTATGTCTGGACAGAATAGCATGACATGAAATTGGAAGGATAGACAAAAGGCAGACTGTATCTGGGACATTGTAGGCCATAGTAAAGAGTTAAGACTCTGAATGTAATATAAAATCATTGGAGACTTTTAAAAAGCAAAAAAGTGACATGATGTGATTTGTATTTTAAAGCAGTTCCTCTAACTGATTTGGGAAGAAGTATTTGGAGAGGGAATGGGTAGCAGTTTTATAAGTTGGGGAGCCAGTTCTCAGGCTATTGGCAACAAATTGTAAGTGCTCCAGAATGTATAAATATATCTTATGCAATTTCTTAAATTAATCTTTACTGATAGTTTTTTAAATGAAGATAAATTTTGGTTAATTTCTAAAATCTATACTAATTTGTTTTACTCTTTTAACAAAACATATTTTGCAGTCAGTATGTTTATAGTAGCATTGAAACACATCAAAATTATTTCACTTTTATCAAGTATATTATAATCTTTCATTTAATGGTTATTGATAATTTTTCATCCTTTCAATAAAAAAGAAAGTAAAAAAAAGACCATAATGACAATAATTATTTCACTTTCTAGCAAAAAGTTTAAGATACTGTGTTCCAATTTTTTTTTTTAAAGGAAATTTAGTTCTTGTTAAAAATGTTTACAGTTAAAAATGCTAAGGGTTTTGTTTCATTTTGCTTTTCTTTGTAATATATATATAATACACATATGCATACACACACACTTGCAGGAGAAAGGAAATCATTGACTGTACTACTAGAATATGATATTTAAAAAAGTTTTTCATTTGTGTGTTAAAGTTGCAAATAAAGTCCTCATGACTTTATAGAGGCCTATCCCTATGCATATTTAGAAGTACTAGAAGGAAGCATTATATTTAATGAAGGCTGGTTTTAATTACTAAGTAGGCATATGTACTGTATGTGTTTATAAAATTTATGTTTGGATTCTGAATTCTTATTAGAGTAATTTATGATGGAAATAAAAGTCAAGTAGAGGCAAACTAGTACAGGAAATGGTGAGAAACTGTGGAATTGGGGGAATGATTAGAAATTGGAATCCATTATATCCTTCTCAAGAACACACATACAAGTGTAGATAAAAAATGCTGAGCTCATTTACAATATATTTATTAACAGCCCCAGTCTGGTAAGAGGCAACATTGATCGAACATTTTAGATATGTTCCAACTCCTGTTTACTTTGTTAAAACCATAACAAGGTAATCTGGTTCCTTTTGACTTAAATAAGACAAATAATTCAATATTGAGGCACTGTTTATAGGTTGTTAAACATTTCGGTTTGGTGTCTGAGGATAATGTTTAGCATTGTGTTCAATTAGTGTGAACTAATCTGTTGAAGTGCCAGATTCGTAAATGTCTTACTTCAATTAACACAGAATACTAAGACTCCATTCATTCTAAGTTACTTGCTCCATGGGTGCCAGCCACACAGTCTCCATGGTTGGCCTTTTGTGGACTAATGGAGATTCATGGCCTCCAGGTTTAGGAGCACTGGCATTTTATTATCTGGACGTCATTTTTTCTTTCATGAGCTTCTCTGTTTTTACCCCTAGTTCTTTCTCCCATTTAAGTTGAACTTGTATGATGCCTTAATCTAGTTAAAAATGATGTAATTTGGTACAGTATATGGGAAAACTGGTAAATTAACAAATCCAAACAAAACTTTAGCAATTTAAGATGTTGGTCTTCAGTAGACTAAGTTTTTATTAGAGATCACTTGAAGGCAACAGTAACTTTGTTTCTTCCTACCTGTGTTAGGACCAGCTGTTACTAAAATAGTGAAGTAGGGAGATTTTTTGTTTGGTACTTTCTCATCTTTTGCAGCATCTCTGTTCCTAGTTGTGTTTTTGTTTTTTATTTTTCAGGTAACTGTCTTTTTAAGTTTTCCTGTGTTCATAGTTATTTGCAACTTAATGCAAATATTCGTTATTGAATAAAAATTCCAAATGTCCAACAGAGTACAATAAGTTAAGTATGGTTTCAGGCACTGTGAGAGGAAACAGTCTGTCTTGGAGGTGGGAGATACTTTGAACATTCCTTAAATTTAAATAAGCAAATAAATATCTGATCATGCTGGATCTAGAATCTTACTATGCCTTTTTGTGTGTGTGTCAATTCCAGTTGGTTCTCTGAATTGGTTGCACAAATAATAGAGAAATTGCTGTACATATAGTTGTATAGTCTAGTAAAACTCTTGGTTTCTAATCTTTCTTAATTTCCTGTTAAAAATACTAGAACCCGGAAACAAAACTATAGCCCCTCTACACTTTGATGACACCTTTTTTTCCTAGTCTTAACCTTGCTTGTGTTTGCATGCATGTTAGCATGTATGATTGCATGCATGTGCATGTGCATGTGTACAACTTGTTTCAAACCTCCTACTGCTTTGTGTTCCTCTTACTCCAGACTTTGTTCCAATTGTTTCTTTCTTTCTTTTCTTTTTCTTTTTTTACTTTATTTTATTATAAAAATGTGGGGGTACAAATCAGGATTAGGTACATTAGTAGTCTATGTATAGGTGAAGTTTGGGACTCCAACTGGTTCTCCTTTTCCCTGGTTTAGGATCAGGTACCCTTAATGAGATCCCCCTCGTCCCCTTCTGGCAGTGTCCCACTACTGTCAATCCCTCTCAAGTAGTATTGTGATATATGTTCAGGACCCACTTATGACTGAGAACATGTGGTATTCAGTTATTTGTTTCTGTGATATAGCACTGTATGTAATGGACTCTTAAATCTATTCTCTGACTGTTTCAACTCTCTAAATGTTCTTTTTTCCTCATAGCTTTCCATTACTCCTAAAAAGAGAATCTTTACCAGGGTGTTTATGATTTTCTTGCTGCCAAGAAAAGTTTAAGCACATACTTTTGGTTACTGAGTTACTACCGCATGTGTGATACATGTAGTCAAAAAATATTTGTTAAACAATGAATAATTGCACTTTGAAGTATCTTTAGATACTTTCAGGATACTTCATGAACCTCCTTTTGTTAACCCTAAGGAAAGTATTATTAGGAAATGAACTCTTTTCTTTTGCTAGTAGGAGTACCAATTAGTACAATCACTTTGGGTACTTTTTAATAAGATTGAACATGCGTACATCCTGCAACTCATCAATCTCTTCCTTAAGTATATTCTAGAGAAATTTCTACCTATATATAGAAACCAGGAGAATCCAGAAAGAATGTTTAGAGCAGCCTGTTTATAATTATGAAAATTCATTTCAACTCAAGGGTTAAATATGAAATATTTGAGAGGCCTCTTTTTGGTTGTACATGGCCATCTTCTTCCTGTGTTTTTATGCAGTTTTTCCTCTGTGTGCCTCAATGTCTAAATATTCTCTTTCTGTAAGGATGCCAGTCATATTAAATTAGAACTTACCCTAATGAACTCATTTTAACTTATTACCTATTTAAAGACCATATATTCAAATATAGTTATATTTGGAGATATTGGGGGATCAGGACTTTAACATATGAATTTTTTAGGAGGGAACAAAATGAAGCCCATGATGGGAGTTATATCATAGGCATATGTTTAGTATTTGTGTTTCTTTTGTTTTGAGATGGAGTATCACTATGTTGCCCAGGTTGGACTTGAGCTCCTGGGCTCAAGTGATCTTCCTGCATCAGCCTCTCAAGTTGCTGGGACTACAGTGTGCACCACCATACCTAGCTATATGTGTTTTTATTATTTTAGGAAATGGCCAAACTGTTTTAAAAAGTGGTTATGCCATTCATTCATACTGACACTGTATGAGAGTTCCAATTTCTGTACATCTATGCTGACACTTGGAATGGCCAGTCTTTTAAAATTTAACCATTCTAACATAGCTTTAATTTGCATTTCCATAATAAGTGATGATGATGAACATATAATTGAATTAAAAATGATTTTTTTTTTTTTTGAGTCGGGGATCTCACTTTGTCGCCTAGACTGGAGGGCAGTGGCACAATCATGGCTCACCACAGCCTCAACTTCCTGGGCTCAGGTGATCCTCACACCTCAGCTTTCCAAGTAGCTGAGACCTACAGATGCCACCATGCTCAGCTAATTTTTAGTTTTTTGAAGAAATGAGATCTCACTATATTGCCTAGACTGGTCTTGAACTCCTGAGCTCAAACAATCCTTTCATCTTGGCCTCCCAAAGTGCTAGTGTTAGATCTTACTGGGGCCTCCAAAACTGTTAGAGTCACACTCCCCATGGGGCCTCCAGAATGTTAGGTCAGGCCCACTGGAAGTGTGGGTGTGTCTGGTATGTGATCCGATGCTGCATGGAAAATGCAAAGAATTGCACAGAAGTTAGGTTAGAAAATATAATTTATTTAGAAAGTAAATTTGAGAGGGAGAGAGACAAGGAGGAGATTCACCTCCTGGAAGGAGGGGAGGGAGCCAAAGCTAGGAAATATGACCTGACCATATCTTAGCAAGGCAGTGACTGCTGGATGCTCATGGTTGAGTCCTTTTAATCCTTCCTTTTGATGGGAATAGGTCATTAAGGTGATTGGGTGGTGGTCTGCTTCACATCATCACAATGGGGCAGGTAAGTGTAGGTACTGATGGCAGATGATGGACAGCAGGCAGATAGGTGGGTTAGTCACATGATTTCTGCCACTGTGGTGGACTAGATGGGAGGATACAAGGGGAGGAGTTTTTTTTCTGCAAGAGATCAGTCAGACATTTCCAATCCTTAAGTTCCTTAGCAAAAAGTGATCTTATTATCATTTCTATGGCTTCAACCAGCTAAGGGGTGATCTTTGACCTTCTGGCTTTGACAAGGAATCTGAACGTTTCTTAGTGATTTTTATACCAAATGATGAATTGAAAGGTTGGGCTGTCCTTGTCTTGCATCTGATGGAGATTTGCTGAGGGGCTGGGATAGGCTGCCTGCAGTAAAATATCTGAATGCTTCCTAAAACCTGCCTATTGGAAATTATCTATCTATATCTAACCTATGCTAGATTTAAAGCGTGTCAGTCTAAGCAAAAATGGTTATACTGAAGCAAAATGTCAACTAAGTTTCTCAGGGTTCCTTCTTTTGTCTAGATTTACAGGTATTGAACCAATGCAACTGTCTGAAAAATTGAATTTTTTATATGATTATTAATTATCATAGATCTTTCTCAGTGAAATATCTTTTCAAAACTATTGCAGGATTGAAAATTGGGTTGTTTTTTTTCTGTTATGGAGTTTTGAGAGTTCTTTATATGTTATGGATACATATTCTTGATTAGATTTATGCTTTGCAAATTTTTTCATATTGTGGCCTTTTTACCCATTCTCTAAACAATGTCTTTTATAGGGCAGAAGTTTAAAATTTTGGCTGAAGCTAATTTATGAATTTTTTTCTTTCTTGATTCACTTTTGAGATATATCTATGAAAATTTTGTCCAGTCCAAGGTCACTAAGCATTTCTCTTATGTTTTCTTATTTTATAGTTCTAGGTTTTACATTTAGCCCTGATCCAGTTTGCCATAACTTTTATATATGGTGTAAGGTTTCAATCACAGTTACTTTAACTTCAACATTTTTGCATATAATTGTCCAGATGTTCCAGTACCATTTGTTGAAGAGATCATCCTTTTTCTACTAAATTATGTTTTATCATTGTTGAAAAATTAGTTATATATATATATAACTAGGTCTCTTTCTGGATTTTTAAATTTCCCATTGATCTATTAGTCTATGTTTAAATCCAAACCACAGTCTTGAAACTGTAAGTAAAAAGAGTGCCAACAAATGCATACACATTTTTTAAAAGGGGGAAAAATACTCTTAAAATTATAATAATATATACCAATAACAAAAGATGAATACAAGTTTGACTACTGCAATTACAAGAGTTACTCAGAGTGGTTACCATCAGCATTCAGACACTTCTGATTATGGCAAACATCTCTTAAAATGTGTATTCATTTTGTTTGGCACCCAGTAGATAATAATACTAGCAGTCATGCAATATTAGTCTTCCAATTTTGTTCTCCTCTTTAAAAGTTGTTTTGGCTGTTTTATCTCTTTTATATTTCCATATGACTTTTAGAACAGTTTTTCAGTTTTGCGTAAAATACTTTCTGAGTTATCTATTAGAATTGCATTTTGTCTCTAGATCAATTTTGGCAGAATTAATGTGTTGACTCTATTGAGTATTTTGATCCACGAACGTGGTATAGTTCTCCATTTATTTACATTAAAATTTTTTTCTCAGAAATGTTTTTTTACTTTTCAGTATACAGGTCTTGAATATCTTTTATTAAACTTATCTACAAATATTTCACATTTTTAAATGTTATTGTAAATGGTATTTTATTAGCTTGAATTTCCAAGTATTCATTGCTATTGATTTTGTATGTTGAGCATATATCCTATAACTATGCTAAATTCAAGTTTTAGTTCTAGTAGCTTTTTTTTTGCTGTATTTCATAGCCTATCTTCTACGTAGATTAATATGCCATCTGAAAAAAAAAAGAAAATTGTACTTCTTCTTTTTAATCTGGCTGACTTTTATTTATTTTTTTTGCATTGTTTCTCTGGCTAGGACTTCCAGTATAATACTGAATAGAAATTGAGAACCGACATCTTGTTTTGTTCCTGATCTTAGGAGGAATATATTCAGTCTTTTTAGTATTAAAATATGATGTTAGCTATAGTATTTTTGTAGATCCTTTTTTTTCCATTGAGAAAGTTTTCTTTTAGTCCTACTTTTTATGGAAGTTTGTTCTAAAAATTAGGAATAGATGTTTGATTATGTGAGATGCTTTTTCTGTGTCTATAGAGATGATCATGTGTGCTTTCTGGTTTTAGTTTTATATAGTAGATTATATTGCTTGATGCTTGGCCCTGTATCCTTGAATAAACCCTACTTGATCATTATTCTTCTTATATATTTTTGGATTTGATCTGCTCAAATTTTGTTAAGAATATTTATTATTATGTTCATGAGGATATTGGCCTGTCATTTTCTTTTCTTGTTAATGTCTAAATTTGGTCTTGCTGTCTAGGCAGCACTGCCCTCTTAGAATGAATTAAGTAGTATTCCTTTCTTTTCAAATTCCTATAAGAATTTTATAGAATTGGAATTATTTCTTTCTTAAATGTTTTATAGAATTTACCAGTGAAGCTATTTGGACTGAAGTTTTCTTTGTGGCAAAGTATTTTACTGCTATTTCAATAAAAAAAAAACCAAAAACTAAGTATAGGGCTATTTAGGCTATGTGTTACTACTTGTGAGAGCTTTGGAGGTCTGTGTCTTCCAAGCAATTTGTTGAGTTTACTTAAGTTTTCAAGTTAATTAGCATAAATTGTTCATATATTCACTTACTATCTTTTTTGTTTTCTGAAGAATTTGTAGTTATGCCATCTCATTCCTGATAATGGCAGTTTGTGACTTCTCTAGACTTTTTTTCCCAGATAATGGTCATCTTAGGAAATGTATTATGTGGATCTGAAAAGAATATTCTGCATTTGTTTAGTGCAATGCTCTGTAAACATCAATTTGGTCTAGTTGATAGTACTCTTCCAGTTTCATATCTTTACCAGGCTCATATTTGTGCTGATTTTTTCTCTACTTTCTCTATCAATTATTGTAGTAAAGTATTGAAATCTCTGACTAGAGCTATAGATTTGTTTTATTTGTTTATTAAGTTGTATTCATTTCTCATTGATGTATTTTGAAGCCTGGTTTTTGATTGCATAGACGATTAAGTTTGTTACGTCTTCTTGATAAATTGACCCCTTTATTATTATGGAATGACCTTTTTCATTTCTGGCATTAAATGCCTAAATCTAAAAAAAATTATTGACTTGAGGAATGCAATTACTACTGTTGATTTAGTTAAGCCAATATGTCCATAAAAGAAAGTGAATTATCTGAACAAAATCATCCTTTTGTTAGAACAGAGGAAGGAAGTGGAGGAAGGAGGAGGAATGTTGTTTAGCCATCCAGCAATTATTTGCCACATATGCTAAGCTTACCTACTTCTCAAGATATTTTATTATAATTATATGATATTTATATGATAATTAAGTGAAAAGTCAAATTTAGATATAATTCTTTATTCCTCACTCTTAAACTTGAAGTTGTTGTTATTATTATTTTCGATATTTTTCCATTTAGCAATTCTGATGAGAAGTGTGGCTTAACTTCTATTTAGTCTTGAGACAGAACTGAAGTCCAACTCTAAATCTCAGAATTTGTGGGATTTTAAAAATTGTTATCCTTTGTTTGTTTGTTTTGATTCCAAGTGTGAGAAGATAGCATTGTGGGGAAAAAAACTTGATGCATTTCTTTTGTTAAATTTTATTATGCTAAAAAAAGAAAAGCAGGACATAACATGTTATGTTATTACATCATGTCACGCTGGATAGAACATGACAGAGCATATATTTACAAAAGTACACTCTTCTGCAGTGCCGGATGACTGCTCTCAATTTGGAAACAGACCATCTGCTTATCATTTAAATTCCTGGATTACTTATCAACCCACATCTCTAAACAAAAGCAACATTCTTCCTAACCTTAAAAACCACTGCTAAGGTCCATTGTACATTCATATGTAATGCATATTTCCTGTATACTGAATGAAAACAGATTATGACATCTATGAAGTCTAAAAAGACCGAGTTGATTTAATCAACACAAAAGGCTAATGAATTATACTTTCAACTTTTGAAATTGCTACAGTGTAGCTTAAGACATATTAGTTCTCATTTTGGTAGACCACATATCCCAAAACAATTTGTAAATAAGCATTTACTTGACATAGTCCAAACAATGACTTATTTTTACATTTTACCTTTATTCAACATTTACTGAATATTTCTCAGATTAAGTGGTAGAAGTTAATGAAGAGTGCAATACAACCTATGGTCTAGTGAGAATTTTAGATGAGTACGTAGTTACTGTATGGTGTAATAAATTGTTGAAGGAGAAGAAGGATTCAGGTCTGACTCTTAACTATTTGCTTGGATAACTGGTGGATGGAAGCACTCACCTGCAAGTGAAGGTGGGATTGGTGATGCTTGTTTGCCAACTAGCCATTTTTTGGTATATAGTACATATTTTCCTTCATTATCAAGTTAAGTGTATACTAGAGTAGTGGTTCTTAATTGGTGATATGTTAAAATTTTGCTTGGAATGCGAGGAATTTTTATTTTTAATAGTTGGAGTCTTACTCTGTCACTCAGGCATTGGCATGATCATGACTCACCACAGTCTCAACATCCTGGGTTCATTTGATCCTTCTACCTCAACCTTCTGATTAGCTAGGACAAGAGGCACCTGCTACCACACCCAGCTAATTTTTTTGTTTTGTAGAGATGAGATCTCTCTATGTTGCCCAGGCTAGTTTCAAACATCTGCCTCAAGCAATCTTCCTGCCTTGGCTTCCCAAAGTACCAATGTATATTATTTTAATATCTTATTTTGCTGTGTAGGGCATCCAGAAGAATATCAAATAGAAGTGGTGAGAGTGGCCATCCTGACCTTGTTTTTTATTTTAGATGGGAAGTTATTTATCTTTAAGGCAGATACCAGTTTTCCTTGTGAGGTTGAAGAAGAATCATTCTATATCAGAATCTACAGACAGAAGCGACATTAGTTATTAGCACAAGAAAAAATTTAAAAACTTTAATATAAATAATGATTAGCTATTAAAAGGTGGCTAAGCACTAAAAGGGGTAAAAGGACCCTAAGGGCGTATTAGCAAGGCTAAGGAAAAGTAGAAAATAGACTTGAGAGGGAGGCCCTCCTTCTTCAACCTCTTCAGGCTTTTCTGTGAATCTCTTTAAAAAGACTTGAATACTCATATGAGTTACTGGTGGTGCAGAAATTTGTTAGAGGGCGTGGGCCACAGGTGGTCTGCCAGAGTGTGGATGAGCTAGAACAGGTCTGTAGAAAATGCCTCTGTTTTGGGAGAGAGTTGCCTTGGAGTGCAGCTGTGCTACTGTGGCAGCCAACTGCAGGAGGTTATGAAAAGCAGCTACCAGATTAGGAGAACCTGGCTTGTGGGTATGTATCAAGTATGCAGACCACTGTTGCTGACGTGCTGCTGGAAAGCACTGATCTGTTTTTAAAGGATTCTCTTGTTTTTTCTTTATCAAATGTCTTTATTTCATTTGTATTCTTGAAAAGTAGTTTTTGTTGAATATGGGATTTAGGATGACAGTCTTGCACCTACTATTTGTGCTGGAAATCAACCTTTAAGCATATTTTTTCCCCCTAAGTATAATGCATTGGTTTTTCTCTTTCTGCTCTTAAAATTTTTTCTTTATCTTTATGTTTCACAAATTTAAATATGATGTGCCCATGTGTTAATTGCTTTGTATTTTTCCTCCTTGGGTTTCTTTAAGATTCTTGATTCCCTTCTTTTTATTCTTCTCCTTTTCCAGCTCTCCTTCTCTTTATTCTTCTTCCTCCTTTTCTCCCTCCCCTCTCCTGTCCCTCCCTCCCTGATCTCCTCCTCTTCATTTGTCTTTCTCCTTTCTCTTTTACTTCTTCCTTCTCTTCTTTCTCTTTTCTCCTCCTTTCCTTTTCCTTCTACTCCTCCTTTCTTCTTCTTTTCCTCCTCCTTTTCCTTCAATATTCAGGAAGTTTTCACAATTATTTCTTCGAATTTTTTTTCTACTTCCTTTTCTCCTTTCCTGTTGGGGTCTCAATTATATATGATATTGTATTGCTTGGTACTTTCTTCCTGTTCTCTGAGTCTTTCTTGAGTTTTCTTTAGTGTTCTTCAAAGTGGAAACTTCTGTTCATCTATCTTCAAGTTCACTGACTGGTTTTCTCTATCTCAACTATTCTGTTGAGACCATCTAGTGAATTTTTATTTCAGTGACTGTACTTTTTTAACTCAGTTATTTTCATTTGATTCTTTTTTATAGTTCCATTTGTCTGTTGAGGGGACCCATTTATCTATTCATTAAGTTACACACTTCCAAGAATCTTTTGAACATGTTTTCTTAAAACCTTTGACTGTATTTATGACAGCTGTTATGATGGCTTTGTTTTCAAACTTATTGCTAGTCAGTTTTCATTGACTTGTTTCCTTATTCATTTTTAAACCTTACTATGGACCACACATTCCTATTTTTGTGTCTATTTATTTTTGATTGGAAACTGGACATTATATGTTGTAAATTTCTAAGCAGTCTTTCAACTACATGAAATCTAGACAATAGGCTTTTGCATTCTTTCACTTGAGCTGTGTGTTGCAGAACACACTTAGCAAGAGGTGCAGCAGACACAGAGTACTTTGTCTTTTACTTTGTGTAGAACCTTTTCTACTTTTTGCCTGAATTTTTGCCAGGCTTATGTGTGTTTCCCATATGTATGCATATTTAGACAGTCAGGGATTTGAGCAGAATTTATATTCTGAATATGTTTCTCAATTCTTTCTATGGCTCTTCTCTTTTTTTTTGAGTTGAAATCCCTCTCCATTACCCAGTCTGGAGTGCGGTGGCATACTCACAGCCACCCCAGCATCGACCTGTTGGGATTTGGTGATCCTTCCACCTCAGCCTTCCAAGTAGTCAGAACTATAGGCATTTGCTACCACGCCCATCTGATTTTTGATTTATTGTAGAGACAAGGTCTTGCCAAGTTGCTCAGGCTGGTCTCAAACCCACGGGCTCAGGCAATCCACTCGCCTTGGCCTCCCAGTGTGCTGGGATTACAGGCTGAGCGACCGAACCAGGCCTCTATGGCTCTTTCACTTACAGAATTTCTTTATTATATCTATAGTTGCTCTGATTTTCAGACTTTGACACATAACCACTTTGATGAGGTAAGGGTATAGTTTTCTGCTGTCAGAACTGCTGGAAGGTTTGGTGAGCACTGCTAGGCAAGAAAGGCTAAAACTTGGTTCTTACATTATGTAGTAGCAGTCTTTCAGGAGTAAGTTCTTGCTTGCATTTTGTTGTGTTTCCAATATTGTTTCTAGTAATTTTGTTCAGATTTTGTATTGTTTTCTTTGGAAGGAATGACTTGACCTCTTTATCTCACCATTAACAGATGTTTCTGATTACATTTCTTTTAAAAATTATAAAAGTAACATATGTCTTTGGTTAAAAAAATTAGGAAAATAGAATAGCATAAAATAAAATAATTTGCAGAATTTATCAATAGAGTTGTAAATTGCATTTGCTAAGTTATTGTTTACCAAAAATACGCAACAAGAAACAAAAAATGTGAACATTTATAATGGATTATCCTCATAAATGCATACCTATCCAACTAGATAAATATGGTGTTTCTGTAAAGTAAACTAGTGGTCAGTATACTTTTTCTCTAAAGGGCCAGACAGTAAGTATTTTTGGCTATGTCTACCTTACAGTCTCTGTGCCAACTATGCAACTCTGCTGTTGTAGTCTGAAAGCAGCCATAGACAGTAGGTAAACAAATATGCATTTGGTGTGGCATTCTAATAATACTTTCTATAAAGTGTTATCATTTATTAAAATAGGTAGCAGACTGAACTTTTCTTTTAGACTTGATTTTCTGATCCCTGGTAAGGAAAGCCATTCCTTTCATGATGAATGTTTGGCAATGTGAACTGCTGTTTCTCAGCATGAGGGATTATTCGAAATGTTAGTCTTTCATTTGTGATGAGTAAAGTGTTATCTGTAATCTTTTACTTTGAGGTAAACATTGGGATTCAACTCATCTCTCATAATGTTTTACTATGTGTAGTTTGTGTATGAATGTGTGTGTGTGTTTTCTGGCTACTTTCAAGATTTTTCCTTATATTTGGATTTTATATGTTGTTTATGATGTGTCTGGGTATGGTTTTTCTTTTTTATGCAAACTGACAATGTATAATTGTATAAATGAAGTTAATTTATGAATAAAACATGGAATAATTAAATCAAGCTAGTTAACATCTCCATCACCACATATGCTTAGCATTTTTTTTGTAGTGAGAACAGTTGAAATTTACTCTCTTAGCAATTTTGAAATGTACAGTACTCTATTGTTGACTGTTTACCATGCTGTACAGCAGAACTCAAAACAGAAAAAAAGAGTCTTCCTGTCTGATTTTGTACCCTTTGATTATCATCTCCCCATTCCCTCTAGCTTTAGCCTCTGTAACCATGATTCTACTTTCTACTTCTGTGAGTTTGGTTGTTTTAGATTCCACATGTGAGAAAATGTAGTATTTGTCTTTATGTGTGACATATTTCATTTAGCACAACGTTCTTAAATTTCATTTATGTTGTCTTAAGTGACAGAATTTTCTTTTTCTTAAAGGCTAAATAGTATTCCGTTACGTGCACATGCACTACATTTTCCTGATCCATTTATCTGTTGGTGGATACTGATTCCATAACTTAGCTATTGTGAATAGTGCTGCAGTGCTTGGGGGTGCAGACATCTCTTTGATGAACTGATTTCATGTCTTTTGGGTATATACCCAGAAGTGTAATTGCTGGATCAAATAGCAATTCTATTTTTATTGTTTTGAGGAACTTTCATGCTGTTTTCCAAAATGGTTGTACTAATTTACATTCCGATCAACAGTGTACAAGGGTTCCCTTTTTTCCAGATCCTTGTCAATACTTGTCATTTTTCATCTTTTTGAGAAAAGCCATTCTGACAGACATCAGATGATGTCTTGTGTGATTTTAATTTGCATTTCTCTAGTGATTAGTGATGTTGAGCATTTTTTCATGTATGTTTTTGTATGTTTTCTTGTGAGAAATATCTATTAATATCTCCTGTCATTTTTAATTGGATGTTTTGTTTTATTGCTAACCAAGTTTTTGAACTTCTTATATATTTTGGGTATTAATTCTTTATTGGATGTATGGCTTGCAGTTGTTTTCTCCCAATTTGTAGGTTGTCTCTGCACACTGTTATTTGTTTCCTTTGCTGTGCAGAAGCTTTTTAGTTTGATGTAATTTCACATGTCTGTTTTTATTTTTGTTGTCTGTACTTTTGGGGTCCAATGAAAACAAATTGTTGCCCAGATTAATGTCTTGTAGTCTTTTTCCTATGTTTTCTTTTGGTGGTTTTATAGTTTCAGGTCTTGTGTTTAATTCTTTAGTCCATTTTGACTTGATTTTTGTATATGGTGTGAGATAAAGATCCAATTTCATTTTTCTGTATGTGGAAATTCAGTTTTCTCAGCTTTGTTTGTTTAAAAGAATGTCATTTTCTAATTGGGTCTTCTTGGCCTTTTTTGTCAGAAATCAGTTGAGGTCAGGTGCAGTGGTGTGTACCTATAATCCTGAATACTCAAAAGGCTGGGGTGGGAGGATTGCCTGAGGTCTGGCATTTAAGACCAGCCTCAGCCTGGATAACATAACAAGACCTCATCTCAAAAAAAAAAAAAAAATCAGTTGACCATTTATGCTTAGGTTCTTTTATGGGCTCTCTGTTCTATTTTGCTGGTCAATGTGTGTGTGTGTATGTATCATTTTTATTACTGTAGCTTTATAGTGTAGTTTGAAACCATTTTTGTTCTTTTACTAATGGTTGCTTTGACTGGGTTTTTTTTTTAATTGCTCTATCTCATTTTAGGATTGTTTTTTCTAATTCTATGAGAAGGGGTGTTGGAATTTTGATAGGGATTGCATTGAGTCTTTAGACAGCTTTGGAAATTATGAACATTTCAACATATTCTTTCAATTCATGAACAAAGGATATCTTTCCATTTGTTTATGTCTTTTTCAATTTCTTTTTATCAATGTTTTATAGTTTCAGAGTATAGTTCTTTCATTTGCTCGATTATATGGGTCGAATTTTTTTTGAAGTATATTTTGTGGTTTAGTGAGTTTCTTGAACCTGTAAATGAATGTCTTTCAGCACACTTGAGAAGTTTTCAGTTGCTATTTCCTCAAATATTTTCTCTACACCAATATGTGTTTTCTTTCTTTCTGAATCACTGGTAATACAAATATTAGACCGTTTTCGATTCTCCCACAATTCTCTGGGGTTGTGTTTGTTTAAAAATCGTTTTTCTCCCTGTTGTGTAGAATGGATAATTTCTATTTATTTATCTTCAAGTTCACTACTTCTTTCATCTTCATTCTACTCTTGAGTTTCTCCATTAAATTTTAAAATTTAAGGTATACTTTTAGTTCCAAAGTTTTAATTTTGTTAATAGTTTGACTTTCTATCCATTAAATGTAAGTGTATTTGCCTCATGGACCAAAGTCGTAATAGCTGTTTTAAATTAAAGTCTTCAATAATTTCAACATCTGATTGTTTTTCTCTTGATAAGTGGTTAAATTTTTTTCATTCTTTGCGGGCTGGGTAACGGATTTATTCTGGACATTTTAAATATCATTCTGTTTGACTCGGGGTCCTGTAAAACTCTGATAATTTTTTTTTTTTTTTTTTGTAGTCAGTAGTCACCTGGTTAGGTTGATACTGCAAGTTCTGGCTTGTCGTCAGTGGGCAGTAGTTCCAATGTCAGTTTTGTGTTTCCTGTGCAGTTTTGGGCCTGTCTCCCTTGTTTGTGCCAGTTCAAGGGTCATTCTGGGACTTGGATTATGGTTTTAATTGTAGTTTTGCTATAAAAGCTGTTGTTTTGCTGCTTGGCTCTGTCCCATGTACATACCAATTAGGTGTGTTGCCCAGGCTGGTCTCAGACTCCCGGACTCAAGTGGTATTCCCACCTCAGCCTCTTGAGTTGTTGGTATTACAGGCATGAGCCACTGTGTCTGGTGATTTTTTTGTTTTTCATATTCATAGCCTATGTCAAAATTCCTTTGTTTTTGGTCTTTCATTAATCCATTGCATATTTTTGTAATCAAAAAATGAAAATTAGTATTTCTCAAATATCTATTCATTTCAAAACTGCCCTAAGTTAGACATTGAATTCAGTATTTTATGGCATCTTACTCTTTACAGTTCATTTTCACGTATGATAACACCTGCATTGACCACTCTCAGAAAGGCTGTTAACTATGACCATTTTACAGACAAGATCAGTGTTTAGAGAATGTAAATGACCTGCCTAGGATTGCCCAAGTAGTAAACAGTTGGAAATAAGATAGTTTGAAATCTAATTGCTTGACTAATAGGAAATAAATATCTACTAAATATACTTATTTTTATATTTACATTTATAAACTATATGAGAAATTAACCCACTGAAATCTTTCTGTAAGGTGGTGCTTACATGATTAATATTATAAGATGTTGCTTTAAAAATATTGTAATCATACTACTTTTTTTTTGAGTTGGAGTCTCTGTCACCCAGGCTGGAGTACAGTGGCATGCTCATGGCCACCACAGCCTCAACTTGCTGGGCTCAGGTGATCCTTCTGCATCAGCCTTCCAAGTAGCTAGAACTACAGGTATACACTATCATGCCTAGTTTATTTTTTGATTTATTGTAGGGAGGTCTCATCAAGTTGCCCATGGTGGTCTCGAATCCCTGAGCTCAGGCAATCCTCTCGCCTCGGCCTCCCAAAGTGCAGGGATTATAGGCTTGAGCCACCATGCCTGGCTAACCATACTGCTTTAAAAAATAACAATATATTAAGCTGGGCATGGTGGCTCATGCCTATAATCCTAGCACTTTGGGAGGCACTGTCAAGAGTATTTGCCTGAGTCCAGGGGTTTGAGACTAGCCTGGAGAACTTGGTAAGACCTCGTTTCTACAATAAATGAAAAATTAGCTGGGTATGGTAGTTAGTGCCTGTAGTTCCAACTACTTGGAAGACTGAGGTGGAAGAATCACCTGAGCCAAGCAGGTCTAGGCTATGGTGGCCATGAGTGTGCTACTGCACTCCAGACTGGACAACAGAATGATACTCCAACTCAAAAAAAAAAAAAAAAAGAAATATAGTAAGTCTATATTTCTTCTTGTTTATTCTACTTACTGTATGTTAGTTTAATGATTGAAAAAGTATTGGACTGTAAGAATATGAATCTCTTTATTGAATTTTGATCATTTTCACTTTAGGAGCTACTCAATGTACTACTGATATTGTCATTTTACATTGTTCCAATTTTTGTTTTAATCTTTTATCTTTTAGTGTAACAAAAATTGTCACTTTTTTTTTTAAGAGATAGAATCTTACTATGTTACGCCAAGCTGACCTCGAACTCTTGGACTCAAGACGTTCTCCTGCCTCAGCCTCCTGAGTAGCTGGGACTACAAGTGTGTGTTACTGTGCCCAGCTCACTTTTATTTTGTTACTTTTTATGACTACCTAAGAGTATATGTGCATATTATGACATTAGAAAATAATGAAAGATGAAAATCACCCAGAGGTTACTACTGTTATCACCTCAGTGTGTGTATCCTTCCAGATCTTTTTGATTTACACACAAATATACACACAAACACACACAAGGTCCAGTCTAGAACTCTTTATTTATTACATCTAGGTTTTATGTCAGTGAAGTATCTTTTATCCAGCACTGTTCTCAAAAATGTTTTCTCTTGTTATCCTATTTTTAATCAAGGACCTTGTAGACAGTTTTTTTTTCCTCCTTGCCACTGACATAGACAACACTGAATGAATATTTTTAGTATTAATCAACCTTAGCTGTAATGAGTACTCAAGGAAAGGGAAATTTCAGTTAAGAACTTTCTGTTGGTAAATTTACAAATGCAACCATTTGTAGCCTTTTCCTTATTTCTTCTGTTATTTACTTATATCTAAATCAGCTTGCCTATACTGATCTTCTACTTTGTTCTGTATTTCATTGTTTTTGACTTTTGTTAGTAGCTGTTTGGGTACAAGGAAATTAAAAGCAATCTCTTTAGTAGATGTTAAAAGAAAGTTGCACACTCCAGTGCTTTCCTATAGAAACAAAGGAAGCTTAGCTGAATTGACGGGTGCTGTTAGAATGAGACATCCTTAAAAATGTTGGTGGGAAGAGCTGATGAAATAAATCAATTTGATTTAAAACAAAAGATTGAATTTGGTATTCTACTGGAGAAGATACAGTAAAGGAATTTGATCTTCAAGTTAACTAAGGTTTTTGAGACATAAAAACAAAAGTAATTTGATCTGTTTTTGAGAAATTGTTGCATACTTTATCCCAAGTACTTGTTGCCTCTGCCTTTCCCCTTTTTGCTCCTCAAATATATGCAGTAACTAACATGATTGACTTGAGGACTGTTAAAAATCACACTACTAGATTAAGTAGAGTTTAAAAAGGAACAGGAAGATAGAAGATGTAATCTAGTATACATATCATTAATAACAGGATAAATGCAAATACATTATTGGAAACATTTTTTAACAAAAATGTCTGTAAATAGGTGTTTCAATATGTAGATTTACATGCCTTAGTAAAACTCTTTCATAGTAAGTTTATTTATTTATCATTTTTATTTGTGTATGCGAACAGCCCTTCTCCTCCCCATTAATGGCCAAATTTAAATCTCTCAGTAAATTATGAATTGGAGTTACATTCATATTGTGCTGCATTTAATTATATTCATATTGTGCTGCATTTAGCTGTCTGCTCTAAAAGCCTTTTTCATTTTTTAATTTAGCATTTAGATACCAATTCCCTCCTCTCCCTCACCTTTGTATGTGTGTGTTTGTGTGTGTGTATGCGTGTGTGTGTCTGTGTGTGTGTGTGTGTGTGTGTGTGTTTAGGAATGTTCTAATGATTTCATTTAAAAAATGTTAGAAGACATTTTTCTCTTATTCCTATATTATATGCTGTATTTTACCAATGAAGTTGAATAAGAGGAGCTACCTTTTCATTCACATTCTCTGTAGCCTTGCTTATTTTACCTTGACAATTCCTAAACTGTGAGTCCCTCCAGCTTTCTCATGTCATAACTGTGTGGATTTGTAGCAACAGAGATTTATGTTTTTCAACCTTAGCTGGCCTTAAGTGCTGCTTGGCAGATCTATGTTTAATTTACTTCTGTTTGCCTTTTGCATATATTATATGCAGTATCTTTGTCATTTTCAGAAGTTTTTCCTGTCTCCTAATTCAGAGAGGGAGAAGAAGGGAGGGGATGGGAAGAGGAATAAGAGAAAGGATACAAGAAAGGAGAGGGAGAGGGAGGAGAGAGAAAGATAATTTAGTTATATTTCATCTCTTCCTTTTAACGTAGCAAACTGATGGTATGTGTGCTGTTGAACCTATCTTTTACAAGTCTTTCTCAGTTAGCATACATTTTCCTTCTTGTATCTATAATTCCTTCCATCTTACTGATTATTGACTTCTGCTTGGCCATTAAAAACTTTAAAAAATCTCCTTTATCCTAAAAATGACCTGTTATCAGTTTTCTCTTAACTCTGATTCTGCTCATAGTCATAACTCAGTCTCATTCCTTATTGTCAAACTTCTCAAGAGGTTATATAATTTGCTTTTATGTCTTTTCATTGAGTCTTCATCTATATTCTCATGGACAATGCACTACTAAAATTAAGTATACTGTAAAAATTGAACACTTGATTACCTCTTTAAATGTTTTTTAAAAGTGAAGCAAAGATGTACATGTAGTTTAAGCAGTGAAATAGTATGCTGTAAAAGTAGTAGGAAACAGCAGTATTCTTCTCCATGTCTTCCAAGACCTGAATTCCACAAGGCAGAGGCAACCATTTGTAGCTTTTTCCTTATTTCTTCTGTTATTTACTTATATCTAAATCAGCTTGCCTATACTGATCTTCTATTTTGTTACTGACTTCCTACTATAGATGGGAATTTGGTTTTCTTTACACTCTGGGATGGGGGTGGGGATGTCTACAATATGGTAATACATAACTTTTAGTTAAAATAGTATTTGATACTTACCATAGTCTATTCAAACTATGTAACTGTTATTCATAGCTGAGTGTTTGTACAACTATTTTTGCTACCTTACTTTTTTTCATACTTAATAATTGTCTCACTTTTTAATGCTTATTTTCTTTGTTCCTTTTTCTAAATCACTTACTGACTTTGTGACAGATTATAGGACTTCTCTTAATAGTGTCAAAGACATCTAGTAATTTATCAGTTATATTTTTTTCATCTTTGAGTTACCTTATTTGGATTAGTTTTTTTTGGATTAGAATTTCCCTTTGCCTCTGTTTTGTTGAATCTCTGTTGTCTTTTCTGATTTATTCTGTATTTTACTGATTGTGGCTGGGAGGAAATTCATTTTAGATTTATGCATAGCTGAAGATGTTTTTGTTTTATCTTTACACTCAATTAAGAGTTTGATTAATGTAAAATTCTATGTGAGAAATTATATTCCTTCCAAATTGTAAGGCATTATTTTATTGTCTTCTAGTTGCAAGCATTGCTATTAAGACACCTAGGGTTGTTTTGATTCCTGCTTTCTTATCTAATGAAATTTCATGATAATGTGGTTTAATGTGGATCTTTTAGAAATCATTTTGAGGCCAGGCTCAGTGGCTCAGCCTGTAATCCCAGCACTTTGGGAGGCCGCGGTGAGTGGATTGCCTGAGCCCGCAGGTTCCAGACCCACCTGGGCAACTTGGCGAGACCTCATCTCTACAATAAATCAAAAATAAGCCAAGCGTGGTAGCACGCACCTGTAGTTCCAGCTACTTGGTAGGCTGAGGTGGAAGGATTGCCGGAGCCCGGCAGGTCGAGGCTGCAGTGGCCAGGAGCGACCACTGCACTCCAGTCTGGGAGACAGAGTGAGACTCCAACTCAAAAAACAAAAAAAAATCATTTTGCTGAGTACTCAGTAGGCTCTTTCATTTTGGGAATTCATGTCCTTGCAGAAATTTTCTATTGTAATTTTCTGTTCTCTACTGAATTTTTTTCTGTTTGAATTTTTGGAAGGGTTTCTCAACTTTTACCTGTAATTCTTTTACTAAAATTTGGAATTGTAATTTTTTAGAGCTCCTTCAGTTCTCTATAATGTTCCTTTTCTTATGACATCCTATTTTTGTTTTATTATTGCATTAAATGTGTTTGTGTGTGTTCTAATTTCTATGTCAATAAATTTGACTACTCCAGATACCTCATATAAGCAAAACCATTTAGTATTTGTCCTGTTATTTCTGTCTTAGTTCACTCAGCATGTCTTAGTGTTCATTCATGTTGTACCATGTATCAGAATTTCATTCCTTTTTACTCCCTAATAATATTATATTGTATGAATATGCCATGTTTTATTTATTCATTTATACATTGGTGGACACTTGGATTGCATCCACATTGTAAATAATACTGCTGTTAGCATGAATGTCCAAATATATCTTTGAGATCCTGCTTTTAATTGTTATAGATCCATGTCCAGAGGCAGGATTGCTGGATCATATGATAATCCTATGTTTAAAGTTTTGAATAACTGCTTTACATTTTTCCACAGTGACTGTGCCATGTTTCATTTCTACCAGAGGTGCATAAGGGTTCTAGTTTCTTCACATCCTTCTCAATATTGGCTATTTTCTATTTTCTGATAATATCCCTCCTTATGGATGTGAAGTGGTATCTCATTATTATTTTAATTTTCGTTTTTCTAGTAATGTGGAATATCTTTTCCTGTGCTTAATGACTATTTGTATATGTTCTTGGAATAAATGTTTATTAAAAGTTTTCAACTGGATTGTTTAGGTTTTGTTGTTGAGTTTTGGGAGTTCTTTCTTTACTCTGGATGTGATTATATACTCCTCATCAGATAAGTGATTTGCAAATGTTTTCTATTTCATAGGTTGCCTTTTAATTTTGTTGATAGGGCCTTTTGATGCACAAAAGTATTTGATTTTGATGAGGTCCAGTTATCTATTTTTTTTTCTCTTGTTGCCTGTATTTTTGGTGTCATATCCAAGAAATCATTGTCAAATTCAATGTCATGAAGTTTTTCTCCTGTGTTTTCTTATAAGAGTTTTATAGTTTCAGATCTTAAGTTTAGTACTTCGATTTATTTTGATTTCTGTATATGGTAGAAGGTAAGAGTCTAACTTTATTTTTTTACATATGGATCTAAGAATTATACATTTGTTGCCTGCTGTGCAGAGCAAGTCAACATGCCAAGACACTGGGCTGCAGCCAGAAAAGAGGTTTAATTGTAGGGATACTGAACTAGGAGATGGGAGGAAACCTCAAATTCCTCTTCCTGAGGAGTTTGAGGGCAGGGTTTTTAGAGGTCTTGGAATGGGATGACGTTTGGAGATCATTGATTGGTCAAAGAGTGCAAGGTGGAGTCATGGGGCAGGGAGATGTAGAAATTGTGTTCTCATACCGATTTTGTTTCTCTGTGGGTGCCTTTAGACTAGTTGAGGTCAGCTGTTCTGCTGAAATTCAGGATCTGCTCATGCAGTTCTTAAGCAAAAGCGTTATGATTCTATCATCGGAGAGCCTATCTATCTGAAACAAAAGCCTAACAATTCTTATGTCAGAAATCCTGTCTATAGGAACAACAAGGATGCAAATGTTAGGAATCCAGTGTTTGACTTTTGGTTACAAGAAAGCAGGTCAAAGAGCAGCTTAATTATTACCATATTTCTATACAGAATTCTTGTTAATCCCTTGTGGTTGACTTCGTGGCTTAATTTTCTCAGCACCATTTGTTGAAAAGATTGTTCTTTTCTCACTGAATGGTCTTTGTTGAAAATTATCTGACCATATATGCAAGAATTTGTTTTGGGCTCTCTATTCTGTTTTTTTGGCTTATATGTCTATCCTTAGAGTAGTACCAAATTGTTTTTGATTACTGTGTTTAGTAAGTTTTATGTGAGTCTTCCAACTTCATTCTTTTTTTTTGAGTTGGAGTCTCACTCTGTTGCCCAGGCTGGAGTGCAGTGGCACATTCACAGCCCCCCCCAGGATCGACCTACTGGGCTCAGGTGATCTTTCTGACTCAGCCTTCCAAGTAGCTAGAACTACACGCGTGCATTACCATGCCCAGCTATTTAAGAAACATTTTTATTTATTTGTCGCAGAGACGAAGTTTTGCCAAGTTGCCCAGGCTGGTCTTGAACCCCTGGGTTTAGGTAATCCTCTTGCTTCAGCCTCCCAAAGAGCTGGGATTACAGGCTTGAGCCACCATGCCCAGCCCCAACTTTACTCTTTAAAAATATTCTTTTTTGTCTATTGGGAGTCCCTTAAGGTTCTACATGAATTTTAGGATGGATTTTTCTAGTTCTGCAAAAAATGTCATTGGGATATTGGGGATTGCACTTAGTCTGTAGATCACTTTGGGTAGTATTGACATCTTAATAATAAATCTTTCAAACTATGAACACAGAATGTCCTTCCATTTTTTTGTGTCTTGTTTAATTTCTTTCAGCAATGTTTTGTTGTTTGCAGTGTACAAGTATTTCACATCCTTGTTCAAGCTTTTTCCCAAAGCTTTTTGTTCTTTTTAATGCTATCATAAATAAAATTGTTTTCTTAATTTCCTCTTCTGAGTCTTCATTGTTAGTATATAGAAAGCAATAACTAGTTTGGAGTATTATTTAATATATGACATTATTAAATCACTTCATCTCTGGTCTCTGTTTCAGTAGTAGGTTATTTGAACTGAATTCATATAGAAACTGAAATTCAGAATAAATGATAATTTGTGTTCATTAAATTAAGGTTTTTTTACTCACCTAAATAAGCTAATTTGAAACTACAGACCGGGAAGAATACTAGTATATTAAAATAACTTTTTGAACCAGTTCGGTTTGAGCTCTTTGAACTCTTAAAATATTGTGAAAGTGATATTTCTCGGGTATAATTTAGAGCTTCCAGCTCTTATTGATGCTTCTCTAAAAGTTGCTGGATATATAATAATAATAGATGCTTTTCATATTTTGGGAGTGGGTTATACAGCTGGGTATAGTTTATAAATTACATCTTTTTGCTTTTTTTAAATTCACAGGCCACAGAAACACTATTCAGAATGGGTGTAGCAAGAGGAGCTATCACAACGTTAAGAAATGGAGAAGTAAGATGATAATTTTGATATAGTTATTAGTTGGTAATTTTAAAAATATAAAATGGGATGAATTCTGTGGTGTTTTTTGTAACAAATAGAGAAATATCTGATGTATATAATATTGAATGTACATATCTATTTTAGTTCACAGTTATATTGGAACCAAGACTTAGGTTGAAAATAAATTGCTGAGTATTAAAAAATTTTTTTTTGAGTCAGAGCCTCACTTTATCGCCCAGGTTGGAGTACAGTGGCTTGATCATGGCTCACTGCAGCCTCGACATCCTGTGCCTAGCTGATCCTTCTGTATCAGCCTCCCATATAGTTGGGCCTACAGGCATGTGGCACCATGCCCGGCTAATTTTTTGAATTTTTTGTAAAGACAGGGTCTCACCATGTTGCTCAGGATAATTGCTGAGGTCCTTTAATCTTTAGTTTCCAATTTTTTTAACCTGAAGAGAAAATGACATTTTATTATTTATAACTTCTACAAATATATAGTTTTAGTGAAAATAATCCCTTATTCCTTTCTTCCTATTTATATTATACAGAGCTGATACTTATTTCTTAGGATAAAATAATTTGAAAGGTTGACATTTACCATGGGCAGAGGAAGAGAATTTTATCTGCTCCTTCTTATTAGTGAAGCTCAATTAAGATACAGATGGCAGGTTTTGACTTTTCTAAATGTTTTTGTCAGTTTTTAAAAATATTTTTTCTATCATTTGAGATAAATTTTCATTGCCAAATTATTACCAGCCTTATCACCACTCTGTCTGCTTTTTCTCTGTTTATTCCATCACTAAGACATATTTAATTTGAAGTTGAATGTAATGTTAGATTGCCACGTTCATTTTTCTTTTCCACTAGCAAATACTTAAGGATAAAATACAGAACTATCTATTCCTGAATTATGTTCTGGTGTTTAATGTAATATTTATAATTCAGTAACAAATACTTAATAGTGAAGTTGAGTTGTATTACTATATGATTATAAATTTAATTGGCTTATGTATTTTTTTATTACGTAAAAATGTGCCTTCATTTCAAAAGTATATATACTCAAATCATTGATTATATATTTACAAATCACATTAGTAAAATTTCTATCATATGTTTTGTCTGTGTAAAAAGACTTAATTGATCCCTTTGTATTCTCAACACGCTGAAATATGTGGTCTCATTTTGAAAAAAGAATATTTTTACAGTAATAAGATTGGACATAGTAATCTGTCTATAATATCTGAAAGTGAATTTCAGATTTTAATAATTACTCTATTTTTATATTTATCACATTGGAAGATTTATAATAGGCTAAGAGAGGAGAGTGGTAAGAAGTTTGTCCTTTAAAAAATTGTGCCAGCCAGGCTCGGTGGCTCAACCTGTAATCCCATGCCTTTGGGAGGCTGAGGTGAGTGAGTTGCCTGAGCCCACGGGTTTCAGACCCGCCTGGGCAGGCGAGACCTCATCTCTACAATAAATAAAAAAAAAATCAGCCGGGCATGGTAGCGCATGCCTCTAATTCTGGCTACTTGGAAGGCTGAGGCGGAAAGATTGCCGGAGCCCAGCAGGTTGAGGCTGCGGTGGTCGGGAGTGGCCACTGCACTCCAGTCTGGGCGACAGAGTGAGACTCCAACTCAAAAAAAAAAAAAAAATAATAATAATAATTGTGCCAGGCCAGTACTGCAAAAATATTTGTTAAGCAGGAATTCATAGGTAACCTCATGACAATAATATCAGGTAGGAGAAATAAAGATTGCTATATCCACACTATAAAAATGTCAGTCTTTGAGTAAATTTGTTTTCTAGATGCAATGACAATGAACTTTGCATGTGTTTTTTTTTCCTCTGTTCTGGAGTAAGCTATATTTTGTCTACTTATTAGACATTTCTTTTGCTTTTTTTTTTTTTTTTTTTT